>NW_027309966.1:300000-402772 GCF_047496795.1 Chiloscyllium punctatum
ATTCCTCCCATTGACCAACCCGGTGGTACCCTCTGCCTGTGTTCCCCACCTCACCACACCGCCTCCTCCTACTCTTGCACCTCGACTCTTTATCTGTACACACCGTTACCCCACCCCCAGTCATGAAGAAAGCTTATGCCCAAGGAGTGGACTTCTTCTCCTGATGCTGCCTGGCCGGTTGTGTTCTTCCAGTCTCCTGCATTCCAACATTTGTAGTTTGTTTTAAACTCTTCTTGTGCAATAGATAAGAGATAGTAAATGGGCTGTGCCTCTTCTTATCCAATAGCTTCAATGGGCTGAATGGCGTTCTCACATTTCTGTGACACCAGCTTGGGATACAGAATGAGCTACTCTTTTTTTAGTTCTTTGGAAATGTTCAGGGTCCAGTAGTACTGTTACACTAATGTTACCTAGATATTAACAGCATGAGCTTGAATGTTGACCAGGTTTTGATTCTTTATGCGATATTTTCTGAGCATCCTCACTTCTGATCTAATGACGGAGGGTAAGACGTTGATGAACCAGCTGAAGATGTTTGTGTCGAGGAAGCTACGCTATGATCGCCAACATAGATATCTAGGGACTGAGAGGATTGATCTGCACCAGCCACATGGTGTCCTGAATGGCCCAACCACTTGGGAATTTACAACTGATTCCCATTAGGTTCAATGTTATTCAGTTTCCTTGACACATTCCTCAGTCACGCCCTGCAGTGATGTCAGGGTCAGTCGCTCTGATACTATGCTCATATATTTTGTTCATGTCAAAAGTCAAGGTAAATCCGTGGGGACTGTTTCCTTCTCTCAGAGGGTAGTGACTATTCTGGCCTCTCTATCCCAGACAGCTACATCTCTGAATTGTTTGGGGGAGCAGAATGGTGTTAATGGATCTTGACACATCAGGGAGTTGAGGGCAACAAAGAATTGGGCAGAGAAGATAAATTAATGCTGGAAGAGATCAGCCCTGACCTTACTGAAGGGAAGGGCAGGCTTTACAGGCTATATAGCCTGGTGTTATTCCAGTGTACCCCATAGGCCAGTCATTTTGTTGCCTCTTCCATTTCCTGTGTTATTGACTTCAAGTAGCTGAATAGCCTGATCATGTTGCTGCATGATCTAGAATGGGTCTAGTTCTGTTGCCTTGAGGGCTGATTGGCCTCCTCCTGTAACTGTATATCATACTCCAGGGGCTGAAAAGACTTATCTTGTTCTGGTGTAACTGAAATCCATATAGACCAGATCTACCACCCTTGGAGAAAGTGAACACTGCAGCTCCTGGAGATCAGAGTTGCAAAGTGTGGCACTGGAAACGCCTAGCTGGTCAGGCAGCATTCATGAAGCAGGAGTATCGAAACCTTGGACATTCCTGATGATAGACATATGCCCAAAACTTCGATTTTCCTTCCCCTCCAATGCTGCCTGACCTGCTGTTTTAGATTAGATTACTTACAGTGTGGAAACAGGCCCTTCGGCCCAACAAGTCCACACCGCCCCGCCGAAGCGTAACCCACCCATACCCCTACACTTTACCTAACACTATGGGCAATTTAACATGGCCAATTCACCTGACCTGCACATCTTTGGAGTGTGGGAGGAAACCGGAGCACCCAGAGGAAACCCATGCAGACACGGGGAGAACGTGCAAACTCCACACAGTCAGTCGCCTGAGGCGGGAATTGAACCCGGGTCTCTGGCACTGCAAGGCAGCAGTGCTAACCACTGTGCCACCGTGCCGCCGTTCTTGTCCAGCACCACACATTTGCACGTCTACTGGCCCGCCCTAGTCAACCTTCCTGGTCACATCATCAAAGAAATTTAATAAATTCTTCAGGCATGAACTTCCACTCAAAAAGCCATGCTTACTATTCCTAATCAAACCCTGTTTTCCGAATGCATGTAAAACATATGCTTCAGAATCTTCTCGAGTAATTTACCTACCACAGATGTTAAGCGGACTGTTCTGTATTTCCCAGGCTTTATTTTTTCAGTCCTTCTTGATTAAGTGCACATTTGCTATCCTTCAGTCTTCTGGGATCTCACCTGTGGTAACTGATGATCAAAATTATCAGCCACGGCCCCAGCAAATTCTTCTCTAGCCCCTTTCAGTGTTATTGGATATATCTGGTAAGGACCATGAGATTTCTCCAACTTCAAAGATTCTAGTCCATCAATTACCTCCTCTACTGTGATACAGAAGATCTCACCAATAATTTCCCCAAATTCCCATATATTCATATCTTTCTCCGCTGTAAATATAGAGGAGAAATATTTGTTGAGGACATCGCCTATCTCTTATGGTACTACACATGCATGTCGACTTTGGTCTTTGAGGGGTCTTATTCTCTCTTTAGTTAATGATTTTCCTTTAATATACTTAAAGTGCCTCTTTGGATTCACCCTGATTTTCTCAGTCAAGTTTATCTCATACCCCCTTTTCGCCCTCCTGATTTCCTACTTCAGTAAACTCCGATATCCCCTGTACACCTCCAGGGATTTCCGTGATCCAAGCTGCCTCTACCTGAGCCACGCCTCCACATTTTGTTTGGTCAAAGCCTAAACATTTCTTGTTATCCAGTGTTCCTCATTCCTGTCAACGTTCCTTTCATCCTCACAGGCACATATAGATCTTAAGCTCCCACTTGCTGGAGGACCCTTTGCTTGCAAACAGACTACTTTGATCAACCCCTGCAAACGCCTGTCTGAGTCTATCAAAATTAACCTTGCCCCAATTTAGAACTTGAATCTGTGGACCAATTACTTCCCTCTCCATAACTATTTTCAAATTAACAGAACTATGGTCACTGGTCCCAAAGTGCACATCTACTGTCACCTCACTCACTTATCCTGATATATTTCGTAAGAGTAGGTCAAATATTGCCCCTTCCCTATTAGGACCCTCTATATACTGCTGGAGGAAACTTTCCTGACGCACTTAATTGATTCCATCCCATCAAATCCCTTTATGCTCTGGCAGTTCCAGTCTGTGTTATAAAAATTAAAACCCCTATTATGACAAACCGAATGTTCCCTGCAAGTCTCCCCAAACTCTCTAGATATTTTTGTTACTGTAATTCCTGTTGACTGTTAGGGGGTCTATTGTAGCACCCCAATAATGTAACCATCCGCTTCTTATTTCTTAGTTCCACCCATAAAGCCTCACTGGATGATTCATCAGTTATTTTATCTCTGATCAGTGCTTTCTACTCCCTTTGATTAGAAATGCTACTCCCCTCTCTCTTTCCACCATCTCTGTCCCTCCTAATGCATTTATCCTTTTACATT
Source organism: Chiloscyllium punctatum (assembly GCF_047496795.1). Classification (NCBI taxonomy): domain Eukaryota; kingdom Metazoa; phylum Chordata; class Chondrichthyes; order Orectolobiformes; family Hemiscylliidae; genus Chiloscyllium; species Chiloscyllium punctatum. The sequence continues at coordinate 303,282 of NW_027309966.1, forward strand.
AAAGGTCAGTCCTATCCATCCCTCAGCCATGTTTCTGTAATAGCTAGACTATCCAGCGCCGATTATCTATCCACACCCTGAATTCATTGGCCTTACCTGTCAGCCCTTTCACATTGAAATAAATGCAATTTAATCAACAGGAAATTCCTTGCTCCCTATCATGTTCCAGCCTGGTCTGTCTCTTCACACTACTATTTCTGAATACTGTATTTCCTTCCAGCCTCACATTTGCCTCCCTGCTCTTGAGGATACCACCTCCTGCCAATCTCGTTTAAACACTCCCTTGTAACACGATCAAAACTGGCTGCGAAGATATTGGTCCCCCGTCCAGTGCATGTGCCACCAGTCCCTCTTGAACAGGTCAACTCTGTCACAGAAAAGCTCCCAATGATCTAAAAATATGAATGCCCACCCCCTGCACCAATTCTTTAGTCACATACTTATCCGCCATATCTTCCTGTTCTTACCTACAGTAGCTCATGACAATGGAAGTCATCAGGTGTCTGTCAAGGTCCTGTTTTTTAACTTTTCTTCGAGCTCTCAGTAATTACTCTGAAGGACCACATTCCTATGTCTACCTGTGTCATTTGTGCCAACGTGCACAATGACTTCTAACAGTTCACACCTCCCCCCACTCCCCCCCCCCCAACTCCAGCAGACACTCAGAGACATCCTGGACACTGACAACTGAGAGGCAACACACCAGCCTGGTTTGCCGTTTGAGGCCACAGAATCTCTTATACCTAAGACCCTGTTTACCTTTATCCTTTCCCATTGCTCCCCAGACCCAGTCGTAATGCAACTAAGCTGGCTACTGCTGCTTTCCCCTAAACGGTCATTTCCTGACATCCATTTCCCTACACCACAAAGTCAGTATCAAAAACGGTATACTTGTTTTCGAGAGGACTGCCACAGGGGATTCCTGCACTCTCTGCCTACTCCCTTCCCCATTCCTGGTTGTCGTCCAGCTACTCTCTGCCTGGAACACGACAGGAAGCAAGGAACGCCTGTTGGATTAAATTGCGTTTATTTAAATGCAACACGGCTGACAGGTAAGGCAGATGAACTCAGGGTGTGGATCTTTACATGGGACTGGGTTATGACAGTCTTTAAACAAACACGGTTAAGGGAGGGACTTGGGTGTGACCACCTCACTAAAGCTCTTACTTCTGAAGTGCTCTGTATCTGCATGATCCGGAGAACAACCAACTCCAGATCCTGAACACTGCTTCCCAGGAACTGCAGCTGGTTGCACTGCCCACACGTGTAGTCACCAGGGACAGTGGAAATCTCCCTGAGCTCCCACATCCCGCAGGTGAAACGTGCAACTGCCCTAACTGCCATCTCAACAGCTGTCAGACTAGCGTTAAAAAGACTTTACGTGAACTTACCTGTACCTTTTGCTGAGCCTGTGCTCACCAAAGCCTCTGGAACCAAAGCATTACTACCTATTCTGCCACTAACAGCACGTCAATAAACCACTCCACATTTAGTTTTGGTTAAGGCAGGAGGGAAACACTGCAGTGATGTATTGTTTGGGACTTAAGCACCGCTTGACACCAGACCCATACTTGGACTTGGAGAGTGTCTTGCTGAGGTTTTCATTCTCGTCGTGGTGACTGTGCTGATGCAAATATTCACCCTGACAGCCAATCCACGTTGTCGCAGTCCTCTGATCTTTTCTGTCTATTAGTACTGCATTTATGAATTCCTTGAATCTATTGATTGCTTTCCAAACTGTGTCTCATTCTGGAGGGAGAGATGCTGGTGTTCCAGTGAATACAGCCTATTTGAAAAGGTTTACCATTAGACATATGAGCGATATGATGCCCATCCGCTCGCTGACTCTGTTTTTCCTTTCAATTAGAGTACATTTATTCTGATAACCTTCAATTCCATTTTCCAGCATTTTCCCTGTAACCCTTGTTTAAAACTCTGTCCATCTCAGCCTTGAACATATTTAGTGATCAATCCCCAACAGCTATCTCAATTTTCTACAATTGTTTCCCTCCCACTGATGTGAGACTTGGTGGTCTTTAATCCCATGGCTTTTTTTCTAGCACTCTGTGTGGAAGTTGAACCTACATTAGATGTTATCATGTTCGATCATACCAACTTTGTGTCCAGAGGCATAACAAAAAAAAAGCAACACAAAGTTTAAGAGCCTGTAATCTCCTCCCTCATCTTCCACATCAGTCTAAGATACAGTTCATCCGGATCAAGGGATTTGGCCACATTTTATCATACACCGACTTCCAATTCTTCCTCAGCTTCTGTGTCAATTTGCTCAAGGTCACACTGTCAGGAACAGACATTGAATACAGTAACTGCTCCTCCAAATTGAAGACCAATATGTAATAGGTCTTTGACATATTCTCTGGCTCGATGCACAGGTTGCCTCCTCGGATCCTAATACTCCCTATTCTTTCTCTAGTTATCCCTCTTACCCTTAATAAACCGATAAAATGTCTTTGGAGTCTTGAAAATACTGCCCACTAATATTTTTATCACCGCTGCACACCCACCCTCTTTTTGCTCTTTTACTTACTTTCTTGAGTTCAGACCTTCACGTTCTCTCCTCTTCTGGGACCTCCATTGACCTGCTCCCTTTCTGCCTGTTTTAAGCTTCTCTTTCATTGTTAATTCCATTCTGAATATGTGTAGATACCCCAGGCTCTCCGGGCTGGTTTTCCTACATTTCATCTTTGGTGTAACATGTTGTGGTGACACGGTCATCAATTCCATTGTGAGCATGTGATCCCCACCCCCCACCTATACGCTGTGCTGTTACAGTTACAACCAGAAGTAACTGTACTCTGGCCAGATCCTGTCTTTCTCTTGGTAAGATCTGCCTCCATCATCCAAATTATTTTCAATTTTCAAGCCTTTTTCTTTTGGTCTTTTCCTTAACAAGCTAAAAATGCTTGAGTCACGGTCACTGGTCCTGCAATGCTCTCCCAAACCTGCCTGGCACCTGACTGGCTTCGCTCCCCACGGTCACGCCTATGCACTGCCCCGCCCATCGTTGTATCTGCTCCATGTTGATATAAGAGTCTCTCTGGAATAAATGTCAAGTCCTCTTCCCCTCTTTAAAAAAAATCACTGTCCTAATGAATATTTGGAATTGAAATGTCTAAATATCATAATCCTGTTATTGTTTTTACACACCTCAGTGAATTGGTTATATACCTGCTGATGTATTTTCTTTTATCTGACAGTCGGTAATATATCCCCAGCAGTGCATCTGTCATCGTTTTGATCCTAACCTCAACCCACAAAGCGTCATTTGAATACCCTTCCAAGATATGATGCTAGCTAACTGCAGTCATTGACTCCATAATTAATAAGGCAATGCCACCTTCTCTTTTACCCTTCTCCTGTGCTGCCCATAGTTCTTGTACCACAGAATATTGAGTTGTCAGCCCTGACCACCCTCAAACACATCTCTGTGATGGCAAAAATGTCACACTGCAAAAATGTCATCTCATTCCCTTATCACACCTGTCGGTCCGATAATATTCCCAACATTAAGGTAAAGGACATCCAGCCTGGATAATAGCACATGGAATACTCTGTACCTCGCAGTTCTTCAGTCATTTACTGTTTGTTATCAAACTGCCTTTCCATGAACTAAAACTGCAACTCTGGGACTGAATGAATAATTGTTGAATTGTTATTTCTTTTTTAATTAATGTGTTAATCAAATGCAACGTTCCAGAACTGAACAGTCAGCTCCAAATACCTTACTTTGCTTAGTGTGCAGAGGGGTCAGCCCTCAGTAATGGAAAAATTGAGGACTGCAGATGCTGGAGATCAGAGTCGAAAAGTATGGTGCTGGTAGAGCGCAGCGAGTCTGGCTGCATCCGAGGACCAGGAGAGTGAAAACTTTGAGCAGAGTCCCTTCATCAGGAAGACATTGGTGCATTCACATTTTTTACATTCCATGGGAAATTTGGAATGGTACTTGCTCAGGAGGGCAGCACTGTATATAGCCCTGAAATGGAAAGCAGTCAGTCAGTTGTTTGGACAGGGGGTAGACAAAGTAAGGTGAGTACAGACTGATTGAAGTGGAAACATAAGGATAGATAAGTCCCCTGGACCAGGCAGGAAGCACCCCAGGTTACCAGAGGAAGTGAGGGAAGAGATTGCTGCGCCTTTGTAGATGATCTTTGCGTCCCCACTGTCCACTGAAGTATTGCCTGATGATTGGAGGGTGGCAAAAGTTATTCCCTTGTTCAGGAAAGGCAATAGGGATAATCCTGCGAAATACTGGCCAGTCAGTCTTACTTCTGTATTGGGAAAAGTATTGGAGAGAATTCTGAGAGACAGAATTTATGATTACTTGGAAAGAGATAGTTTGATTAGAGATCGTCAGCATGGCGTTTTGATGGACAATCATGCCTCACAGAACTTATTGAATTCTTTCAGGATGGGATAAAACACGTTGATGAAGGTAGAGCAGTGGATGTGATGTACATGGAGTTTAGCAAGGTGGTTAATAAAGTTACCATAAGATTGGCTCATTCAGAAAGTAAGGAGGCATGGGGTACAAGGAAACGGAAACCTGTGTGTGTGGATACAAATTGTCTGACCTGTAGAAGACTGATGGTGGTAGAACATGGAAAGGATTCATCCTGGAGATTGGTGACCAGTAGCGTTCTTCAGGAATCGGTTCTGGGACTGCTCTTCTTTGTGATTTTTACAAATGACTCGGATGATAAAGTGAAAGGGTGCTTTAGTAAGTTTTACAATGTAATAAAGATGTTAGAGTAATGGATAGTGTTAAGGGCTGTCTTAGGTTGTAATTGGACATTGACAGGATTGGCTGGTAAATGGAAGATGGAGTTCAACTTGGATAAGTGTAAAGCAATTCATTTTTTAAGGTCGAATTCGAATGCAGCATTAAGGTTTAAAGGCAGGATTATTGGCAGACTGGAGGACCCTAGGGATCGTGTGGTCCATATCATAGGATGCTCAATGTTGTTTCCCAAGCTGATAAGGTTGTTAAGATGTTTTCATTAGCCAGGGATTGAGTTTAAGAGCCGCAAAGTTACGCTGCAGCGCCAAAAATCTCTCTTATGACGACATTTAGAGTATTGTATTCAGTTCTAGTCGCCTCATTACTGCAAAGATGTTGAGACTTCGGAGAGGGTGCCGGGGAGATTTACCAGGATGCTTCTGAGACTGGATGGCATGTCTTACAAAGAAGCGTTGAGGGAGCTAGGGCTTTTCTCCTTGGAACAATAAAGAATGGGAGTTGACTTCATAGAGGTGTATAAGATGATGAGAGATATAGGCAGAGTTCGTAGCCAGAGACTTTTTCGCACGTTGGAAATGGCTATCTCGAGCGGGCATAAGTTTAGTATGATTAGAAGAAGGTTTGAGGAGATGTCAGAGGTAGGTTCTTTAAACAGAGAGTGGTGGGTGCTTGGAATGCACTGCCAGCAGCGTTAGTGGAGTCAGCTGCATTACGGATATTTAAGTGACTATTGGATAGACACATGAATGATAGTACAATGAACGGAATGTCAGTTAGTCTGAACTTCGAGTAGGATAAAGGTTCGGCAGGACGTCAAGGTTTGAAGGGTTTGCACTAAGCTGTACTGTTCTGTGTTTTATGTTTCACCCAGCCTCTGGATTCTTTTCAATTGTTGAATGTGTGAGGGAGTGATCTGAGTGAGATTAGGAAGCTGGGGAGGGGCGTTAGCCCAAAACCTCCAGTTATGTTGTTCATTGTTCCATTCAACTGAATGCCAGTGCAATATGTGACGTGTCCTACACCAGAAAGGCTCCGCCAAGTTCAGTTATTAGCGTAATTCTTGACTTATCATTTGCTGCTGTTTTCTTCAGATACAATCTGTTGGGTGACCCATGTATTAATCAGATGTTTGCTATGTTTCGTGAATTGCGCAAAAATAAGACGTCAACTATGATTATTCGACTGAACTATAATCTCTGAAAAGAATTAGGCTGATTCTATATTTATGGAACAAAAATATAAACTCCTGTCAAGATTTTCTAACACAGAAATAAAGAATGTACGTTTTATTTTGTATCAAACAAACAACATGGATGTAACTCTTTTGGCGATCAGAATTACACAAACAATGTCAGGATTCAAAACGATGCATTGTCACTCCAACATCTTGAAAGTGGTTGGCTTCTGAGTGATTACATGTTCAGGGTGGGCAAACGATTGAATGATCAAATAGAATGAGCATTCTTATATATTTATATATAATCAATCAGTTCAATTTTTCACTGAAATGTACAAGCTACAGCTATTTGTCAGCGAATTAGAAATGGCTATAGTTCAACATGCTCTTTGAATATTAAACTAACTAAATGATTTGTGCTATCAAATTTTAGTGAACAATAATTTGAAAACGTTTAACTTTTAGAAAGAATGTTATTTAATTTGAAATGCAGACAGTGAACAAAAACGATGAGCATATTATCGTGTAAGTGAAAAGTCAAACCTTTTCGAAGAGATTTGTGGCAAAGCAATGACAGATTTGTTTTCGTAATTGGAATTCAACATTTCAAATATTCATATTCTGAGCAATAATTAGATTATTTAATGAAGCTGACCTTGCAGTAGTTGCATTTTAAATGCTTATGCTGCACTAAGTAATCAGATATTCGTGAGTATTTACAATGGGAAATAATCGGATCCTGACTTTTATTCGCATCAGACACATGATAGAGTGCAAAACCTTAAAGTACAGGAGGAGGCCATTGGCCACTGTGTGGGCATCAGCTCCAGGAATGTCTCCCAAGTCCCTCCAATTTGCCAACCCTATCTCTGCAGCCTGTTAAATTCATATTTCCAAATGCATATCCAGTTCTATTTTTTAATGTTCATCCACAACTCTCCCAGGCAGTTCCATTCCAAATCCTAACAACTCTCTCAATAAAGCAGTTTTTCCTTATCTCATTCCTGGCTCTTTTGCTGACAAGCTTGAAATAAGAACTCCTTGATGCTGTAATGCCAACTAACGGGAGCAGAGTATTCCTGTTTTACTCGACAACTTTTTTTCATACATTTGAGCACCGCAACTAGTTCACATATTTGTCTGTTCTGCTCAAGCAAGAATAAGTCTTGCAAGAACTGTTACAAGCACTACATCGGAAAAACAGTCAGAAAACTAGCCACCTGGATACATGAACAACAACTGGCCAGAAAAAAAAGACATGACCCACTATCACTAGTATCCTTACTTATAGATGAGGAAGTACACGATTTAGACTGGGTCTGCATATCCATCTAGGACAAGCCAAACAGAGACACGCACGAGAATTCCTAGAAAAATAGCATTCCAACCTGAACTCTATCAACAAACATATCGATTTTGATTGCATCGAACACTCTCTGACAAAAAGAACCGGACATGAAATCACCAATACTGGAAATTACATCACTGACTCAAGGAAACCTAAACACATAAATAGCAAGTGGGACATAATATTAGCGCTTCGCCAGAGGCTCACTGATAATGTTCCCTAGTACAGTGATGAACCGTCTGAAAATGAACTCTCCAACTCAGCGAGCAAACTGACATCCAGAAGAAGCACAATTTCTCTCATCCTCCCTTTAACTAAATACTTCATTCCACTTGTCATTCCGGTTATTTTAAGGTTATTTGCATTCTTTTGCAAAGTAATATAGTGTCTTTCTGTGTGTGTTTGAATGTGTGTGTGTGTATATGAGAGAGAGAGAGAGACAGCGAGCGAGAAAGAGAAATAATCCTCTGTAATCACTGGATTACTCCCCGTGCCATGTGGAAAAGAGAGAAGGATGAGGAAGACACTAAACCTTAACATGTTGTTAAAAATCTAGTTCAGGGGTGAGAGTTCCAGATTGTTGTATCATTGGAATCTCTTCCAGGACAGGTGGGGACCTGTACAAAAAAGACAGATTGTATCGTAACTGTACAAGCACCATCATCATGTGGGGATGTTGTCTAGTACAAGTCAGATGGATTTGAATAAACCGGGAGAGTGAGAACCAAAGCAGAAGATCAGGAACTGAGCAGAAAGTTAGGTGAATAGGACATCAGGCACGGCCAGTCTAATGACCATGCCGAGAGAAGGAATCTAAACAGTGAGTTTGGAGTTGGAATAAATTATAGAGAGGAGGCGCAGGTTTTTCAGAGATTAACAAGTAAGGATGGAGAGTGTGGGGGATGTGACGGAGTGAGGTGTGTGGGATCAGGGAGACATTGCACAAGAAAATGTTAAATGGGAAAGAGGTTGGGCTGGGGAATTCCATGATAAACAACTGGCAGCAAATCACAGGAAAACTTGCTGCTTGTAAAAGTGAATACCTGGGAAAGAATTTATTATGCTTCAGATAAATAACACCCTTATTGCTAGAGGTCTGTATTATAATGGAGGAAAAGCTGTCTTCATATTATGGCTGTAGCTTTAATAATGGTGCATACAGCTAGAATAGTGTCAGTGTTGTTGTTGGACAGCATCCACTGAGCATATGAATTTCACTGGATTGTCCCAGAGATGGCTGGGCTGCCTTTGGTTGAGTGAGTGCTGAAGTTGCATGAGATGATGCTGGTTTGCAATATAGCCACTTACTGAGTACAGTCAAAGGAACAAAGCACCAACTGCCATTGTTAATTGTTTCAGAATATGCCAGAGTGTTCATGGCTGCCACTGCAAAGAATCATGCAATGAAAAACAGGCCTATCACGTCTGTGCCAGCAAGTGCATATCCAAAGACATTTTAAACGTTTGTCAAGTTACCTGCCTCAACCACCCTCCTAGACAACGCATTCCAGATTCATACCATCCACTCAGTTCTAAACACATTCCACAAATCCTCTCTCAATCCCCTGACATTCACTTAAAAAGTGTGTCTCTTTGTTTTTGATCCTTTGATGAAGGAAAACAGCTGCTGTCTGTTCATCCCCTCCATACCCCATTTGCTCTTGTACACCTGTACCATATTCCCTCCTCAACTTTCCCTGCTGCAAAGAAAAAAGGAGCAAATTTAGCCCTCTTCTTTCATACTCACTTTTAAGTACTCACTTGTCTTGTTACTTCTGACTTGCATCTTCCCAAATTATCGGTGTTAAATTTCATCAGGCCATTGATCTGGCTATCTGAATAATCTGCATCTATCCTCCTGTAGCCTAACACTTTCCTCCTGACTGTAATCCACCCCGCCCATCTTTGTGTCATCTATAACATTGGTCATCATTCCACTGCTCCCCATCTTCCACATTCTCACAATCGTCATTTCTGAATATCACAAACAACCAGTGATTTCCTTCCTGTTCGCCAGATGTTATTTAGATGATGATTGGACAATTACAGTCTCTTGCTTTTCCTATTTTGGTGAATTTATGAGTGATGTAGTTCACACATTTTATGAGGGATCCACAATTAACATTTTCGACACAGAGTTGAATTCACCTTTTACACTCCGCCCCTCTGCATGTTTTGTTTATAAACATTGTAAATACTTTAGGATAAACTGGGATTTGGCATTTTGCGGTAGAACGTTAGCATTTGGCGTGGCACTGTTCTTTGTAACATTCCCTGCAATAGCCAGAGCTGAAGAAACTTTTCATCTGCAGGATGAACATGCACTCATTTATTGTTTGTTTTAATCAGCGAGTGTGATGAGGGTAAATATTCAAATAAATTCTATATTATGGGCAAACTGCAGAAGATCAAATCATATTCTCATATCCATTGGAAGCAAATATATACTGTAAAAAAATCAAAAATATTGAAACACCACCGTAGGGGAGAAAGAAACATGTCGTCTGTACTTGATGGAGATATAGAAATATATAGTACATGTACAACCTGAACAAGAATCAAGTGATAGAAGAGAAAGTACAAGAAATCCTTTCTTAATTTTGAATGGAATCCAGATCCCGATTTTCTTGTACAGTGATGTTTTCTCATCCAATCTCATTTCCTCAAAAGCAAGCTTTTCCCTGTCACTAAAACTTCATCTGCCTTTCTTCCTCCTCCATCCTACTCTTTTCTTACACTCCTACCTCCCTTGCACTACCCCTTCTGCTGCTACATTCTCTTCCACTGATGATCTCCCTTCACACTCTTCTTCTGCCACTCACCTGTAAGATACACCAATTCCCCAGTTACTCCCACTTTCTCTGGCCATTCCTTCCCCATTTTGCTTTCCAACTGGGATGATGGGAGCCGCTGGCTTCTGGGCTGCTATTGAGCATCAGTGAATGATGAGATTGAGATGATCAATGTCCAATAGGAACTGGCAATAGTTGTTTCTGTCAATATCTGATGCACCGTGAACAGGATGGTTTTGTTCCCCATGGTACAGAGTTGAGTGTCTTTCTGTCTCTCTGTCACAGCGCTTAACCAAACAGCCTCATCACAAATAGGACAAACCTCTCCTCACAGTCAGAAATCCATGCATCAGTTTTACCTTAAACATTGTGAGTAGAGTGAGCACATTGTTCTAACATGCTGTGTACTGGCCTTTTATTCTTTATTCATTTTCCTGATCTTCCAATGTCAGTTGAGGTGATATCAGAGTAACTTGCATTGCATCAAAGTAGTATTTGACTCACGTGACATCAGAGATCCTGAGTAAACTGTGGTCACTGGGAATCGCAGGAAATTTTGCGCTGGTAATTTCCTCACTGAACAATAACACCTTCCCCAGAGCTATTGGGAATGACAAATAAACTCTGCCCTTGCTCGTGCCTTCCAAAACTATTGATAATTTTTTCTTGTTAATAACATCAAGACTTATTATATTTTAAAGTTTGGTCTAAAGTCTCCGAAAAAAGTAAGACCTTGCTGCTTGAGCGTCACTCCATTGAAATAAGGATGTTACAATAAGTATACCTTCCCAATTATAGTCAATCATTTACTTTCTGAGGTCTGATCGTGCGATATCAGTACCACTGAGATCAACGTTTTCTCTGTCCAGCAGAATCGCATTATATTGTCTAAAGACTGCACCACTCCACAATTCTAATTTATTCACTGGCTCATTCGTTGTTCTAAACAGATGTACTGGGCACACAATTTTCAACAAGGTAGAGATGCCCTTGACCCTCTGGAACCTTCCTCCCCTCTCATACCTGCCCACTGACTCCATGCCCTCCCCCAACTCCACCTCCTATCGTTTATTCACCGTCCCTCCTTAACTTCCACTCTCTGATGCTGAATGTTCTGTACTCAGCAAATATCTGAACATTACCTCTCTGTGCCCCCACTTTAAGGAATTTTAGGCATGACATTTAGTTGAGCTCTTCCGCTGCGTTCGCCTCAGTGCCCATTTCTTTCAGCAATATTCCTCTCCCTGTTCCAAATACGCCGTTACCCAGCTCCAACACTCTCCCTCCACCTGGACTCCTCCCTCTGGCCTTTACCTGAACTAAATCGGTTCGTTGAGAAATCTCAACTTGACATTGGTTGTCTTAATTTCTCTGCACTTGCCTCACTAAATCCATACTATCAATGTCCGAACAGCCTATACTCCATGTGCTTAGGTCCAACTCTGACTGTGTTATTCAGCCTGTGCTGACAAGGGTGGTGCTGCTATAGTCTGGTGAACTGACCTCGACATTGCAAAGGTTGAACGCCCACTCTCAGGTACTGCCTCTAATCTCCCCCTAGACCATGACCCTACCATGGCACATCAGGCAATTGTATCAACTATGATAACTGACCACATTTCATTGGAGATTTCTGCCCCACTCGCCCCACGCCCCTAACTGCCCCCGAGCTGATAATCCTCTGATAGCAGAGCTCGCTTCTATCTCCTCTCAAAAGTTCACAAACAGAACAGCCCAGGCAGACCCATTGCTTCAGCCTGCTCCTGCCACATGGCGGAAGTGCACGGATACACACTTGGGCCCCAGTTATGCCTGTTTCTTCCTGGGGAACATCGACCATTCCCTGTTCCAGTTCTACTCCAGCACCCATCCACAAATCTTTGTCCGATACACAGATGATATCATCGCTGCTGCATCTCTCTCTCTTGTCCGGAATTGGAAAAGTTCACCGATTTCACTTGGAATTTGAAGCTCTCCATCACTTTCACCTGGTCGATCTCTGGCTCCTTACTTCCTTTCCTCAACATTCTTGCTTCCATTTCTGGGGATAGCCAGGCAACTGATATCCAGTATTAACCCACCGACTCCCACAGGTTCCTGGAGTATTCATCCTCACATCTGGTTTCCTGTTGTAGACTCAATTCCATTCCCCCAGTTCCTCAATCTCCACCGCATTGCTTCTGATGATACTAAATTCAACAAGGAAGCCATTGAAATGTCCACCTTGTTCCTCAATCAAGGGATTCCCCATCACTGTTGACAACAGGGTCCTCAACTGAGTCTGATCCATCTCCTGCACTTCTAGCCTGCCCCTCCCCTTCCCTCTCGCAACGGAGTTTCCATTGCACTTGCCTACTATCCCAGCAGCATTCACATGCAGAGGATCATCAGCCCACATTTCCCCCACCTTCAGCGAGATGCCCCACCTGCACATATTCACCTCTCCTCCCTTGTCCACCTTCTAGAGGGATTATTCCCTCCAGGATACACTGGTCTACTCTTTATTCACTCCCACCACAGGTCCACTTCACTTTCCCCTGCCGGAGGTATGACACATTCCCATTTAGATTAGATTAGATTAGATTACTTACAGTGTGGAAACAGGCCCTTCGGGCCAACAAGTCCACACCGCCCCGCCGAAGCGTAACCCACCCATACCCCTAGATCTACATCTACCCCTAACCTAACACTACGGGCAATTTAGCATGGCCAATTCACCTGACCTGCACATCTTTGGACTGTGGGAGGAAACCGGAGCACCCGGAGGAAACCCACGCAGACACGGGGAGAACGTGCAAACTCCACACAGTCAGTCGCCTGAGGTGGGAATTGAACCCGGGTCTCTGGTGCTGTGAGGCAGCAGTGCTAACCACTGTGCCACCGTGCCGCCCATTTACCTCCCTCCTCATCAGTATCAAAGGGCCCAACTATACCTTCGAGGTGAAGCAGCACCTTACCAACATTTCCCACAATCCAGTCTACCTCATGCGCTGCTCACAATGTGGTCTCCTCTACATTGGGGAAATGAAGGGCAGACTGGGTGACCGCTTCACAGAACATCCAAGTTGGACCGCTGCAGATGACTCTGAGCTTTCAGTTGCCTGCCAGTTTAACAGTCCATCCTGTTTCCTGACCAATATCGCTGTGTCAGGCTTGCTGCAGTGTTCCAGGCAAATTCAACGCAAGCTAAAAGAACTACACCTCATTTTCCATGTGCGGACTCTGCAGTCCTTTAGACTCAAAATCAAGTTCAATAATTTTTGGGCCTGAAATCCCCAAAGTCCTAGCCCCCTATCCATACACCAGGCCGAGTTGTCACGTAGCCTTCCATTACTCACACCCTATTGTTAGCTACTAACAGTCTCCATTAAGAGCTATCCAGTCTCTTCTGCATATAAAACAACATTTTCCGTGTTACTATCAGTTCTGAGGAAGGGGCACTGGACCTGAAACGTTAACTCTGATTTCTTTGCACAGATGATGCCAGACCTGCTGAGCGATTACAGCAACTTCTGTTTTGTTTCAACATTTTCATCGCAAGGTCTCACAATGCAATACGTCACCGATATTTAGAGCCCTGTCAAACATAGGAACTTTGTAATTTCTCATTTAAAATCAATAACAAATTACTCGAGATTCAACTAAGATAACAGCTTTGCTGCTATCATTCAGATCAGACACTTTGTCACAGTTCAGAAAGAAGAAAGAAATCAAAAGAGCTGGAGCGAAACTCAGTAAATCTGGCAACATCTGAACAGAGATGCAAAAAATTAACCTTTGATTCTAATAGAACTTTTCAGAACAGTGTCACATCATATTACATATGTTAATTGTGCTGCTCTCTGCAGACACATCCTCACGTTTTTTGTTTATCCAGGATTTTCTGTTTGCATTTCATGTTTCCATTATCACTTTATTGCATGTTTCTTGACAGGTCTACATGTTGACCTTGGTAATGTTTGGACAATGTGGTACTTTCATGTTTCTATTACTGTTGGTGTGTCTGTGATACCTGAATTACAGCCGAAATCTGTCTCTTCTTTAAGATCAAAAGTAAAAAGAAAATCTCAACATCTTGTAAATCTCAGGAAATCTATTTTGTTTGACAATACATTTTAGAGGCAGCTGAACTTCATGAAATAATAGCAATAGATTTTTGATGATGTAACACTTGTGTCCTTCATTGAACAAGCTTGTCTCCCCAATCTCCAAAAGCTTTCAATGCATAACATAGAATTATTACAGCAAAGGTGGTGAAAACTCAGCCCATTGTCTTTTCCAGTTTGGAATGAGCGATATTTCTACAGTCATTCTCTTGTATTGTCACCACACCCCTGTACATTTTGTTATTAGCATCTGCTTTTAATTGTAAGCATCCTGCCAGATATGAACAACATGATCAATCTCAAACAAAAACAGACGTTGGAGGGAAAGCTCAGCAGGTCTGGCTGTATCTGTGAAGAGACATCAAAGTTAATGCTTCAGATGCGGTGAAACTACTCAATCTGTATTCCCAATGATGAAATGGTGTGTATATATAATATAGTTCACTTTATCACATTTAAAATTATCCGTTTCAGTTCACATTGTCATTGAGCATTACATATCCCAAACGTTGGCTCGTTCCTTGTTGTGAACTATATTTAATTCTATCTGACGTTAAGAGTGATGATGACTGGGGAATATCATTGTACTCCCCATGCAGTCTCCACAGCCACTATCCCCATTCCGCCCGATCTACTCGGTAAGTCTGACTTATTAATTCATAAGTCTTAATGAATAAGTTCACTTTTGGTTTTGGGCTGAGGGGAAAAAAGGTGAAAAATTATTGCTTTACAGCAAATAAAACTGCATTAAGATGTTTATCAATTTGTATAAATTAATTACTGAAGCATATTCTATATGGAAGGTACAACGTTTCTGTATTAGAGCAGTGAGAGGACCATTCAGAGAAGTCCACACTTCCTGTCTATGTTCAGGGCAATTGTGCCCAGTGACAGTCTGTTGGCTGGGGTTTGTTCCCGTGAAGGAGAGATCAGCACAGTAACAACATCCTGACTGTGTTTCTTTATTTTGTGGAGGGGCAGAGATTCCGGGTATGATGACGACAGCATTGCAAACGTACATCAAGGCAGGATATTCTAGCCTGCGATCAGAAAACTTCCATCATTCTCCCTCACAACTGACTTCACTCGAGGAATTGGCGATGGGAGATGTGACCAATAGCCAGCAATGTCAGAATCCAGTCCAGTCCAGTCCAGTTATATTGTGAACTGAATGTGCTGTATTGAAAGCTAGACCTGTTTGCTCAGTGACCGCGATTGATGTCAGTCTCCATGCATTGTAACTGTGCCCTATTGGTGAGGGGCTTCACTCACTGCGCTGTCCCAGTGTAGGAGCAGATGCATCAGCTTCAACAGTAACAGAGATCAGCAGCTGGAGAGACGTGGAGAGGACAGATCTGAATCTGCGAATAATGGACTGGATAATTACACAAATGGAGAGGAGGCTTTCCTTGGGTCTTTTCAACATTTCCCTCTGTCGGAAATGTCTACCTTATCGGATATTAGTGGTGCTGATTGGGCGGAGTGGAGAGTGTGTTACTCCTGGTGGAGGAGCGACACCTTGAAATCTAGTGTGCTTCCAATTAAACCTGTTGGACTATAACCTGGTGTTGTGTGATTTTTAACTTTGTACACCCCGGTCTAACAGCGGCATCTCCAAATCATAACCTATTCTCGCTATTGTTGGTGTTCTCTACCTCTGTCCATTCATTCAGCCCATAAACAATTTTGAACTTCATTGCAATTTCTATTATCTATATTTGCCAATGAAAAAAACTTTTATCTTCAATTTCAATTGCAGTTTCCATTCATCTGAATTGTAGACCACTCCCTTACAAACATCTGAGAACAAAACTGTGCACAACCTCGAGATCTCTTATTGCCCTGATCTGATTTATGTATCTTGTTCTCTCTGTCACGAACCCTGTCCACTACCAGGTCATAATATCCCCAGTCTCCATCTCTGCGTCAGTGCTGTGGCTGAACAAACCATTGTCTGCTCGTTGGTAAAATTCAGACTTTATGTTTCAAGCTCTCTTCTGGCCACTTTTCCAGTTACAAGTATTTCAATCACAAAACTGTTCTTGTCCCGAACGTTACTTCATGATTAGGACAATGTATCAGAGTAGGAATGTCGCTGGATGTAATTCAGGATTAAAGCTTATTAAACGAAAGACATTGTTTCAAGCGATTTGTTTCACGTCCTACCACAGCTGATGGCAGAACTAAATAAAAATGATAAGAATTGGAATAAAAGTGAATTTGACGAAAAACAACTATAAAACCACATTTTGTCTGAACATTTTCCTGTTTCACTGATGACCTTCGGTAAAGAAATCTAATGTTACCAACCGTTCTGGGTGAAGTGTGACTTCAGACCCATATCAATGTGCTTGACTTTCTATTGGCTTGTGGAATGTCGTCAGAGTCAGGACAATTAGTGATGCTTAACAAATGTTGCCCTGGGCAGAGATGCCGACTTCCCATGGAATAACAAATTTGAAGGTTAAACAAATTTGAAAGATGCTGGAGATCTGAACTTGCATAAATAATGCAAGGAAAAGATCAGAAAGTGCTGGGAAGCTTTTCTGAACTGAAAGCAGCTGGAAAATAGTGTGAACAATGCTGGTGACAGGGAAGTCTGCTTTGAAGGGCAGGAGGAGTGAGTTGAATCGATAGAGAAAGAGAGAGATAGAAGACAAAGAGCAAACAAAGGGAATGATGATCAGCTGGGGTGGAAATAAAATGTGAGAATCACCTCATTTATTTTTAACTTTTCAAATCTTCCTGAATATCACGCCCATGCTGCTACATGTATCCCCCGCTTTTAAAAAAAACACATTTTGCCATTTCCCTTTCCGAAAAACCTCCATTACGTCCTGTTTTCACTAATCAAAAGAAATCCAAAGAGGATTTTCACTTTTAACAAGAAAAGTAATTTTTCTCCACATAAATTAATGAGACCTCACTTTATGCCATATCAGCTAATGAAAGGCTTTGTCGGAACACTCTACTTTCAGATACCGAGGGAAATCTCTATCTATCTAAGATCATGTTTAATGCGATTTGATCCCACCTGTCTGTGTTCCCTGAGTGTCGTCATGTTCTTATATTTATTAATGGGATATAGGAATGGCTGGTTGGGCCATTAGTTCACTTTGTTGATTGCCCTTGAGAAGACCTTGAGCCTCACAGGGCACTTACACAGAGTGAGGCACACAAGCTGACAGCAACACAGGAGCGGTGCGATTCAAGATCGACTTTAGCAAGATTAACATTATTTGAAAAATTTGAGATGTAAATCCGTCAGTCTAATTAGGGCGGGGAAGAAGGTGTTCCTGAGCATGCTGGTCCATGTTTTCAAGTCTCTGTATCTCCTCCTTTTTGGAAGAGGTTGTAGGAGATCATTACCAGTTTGGGAGAGATATTTGATGTTGCCAGACTTTCGCTGACAATGAGAAGTATAAATGGATGGAAGGTTGTCCTCCATGATAGTATGGGCTGTGCACAAAACCGTCTGTAGTTTCTTATGGTCCTGGGAAGAGCAGTTACCGTCACACTTTTATGCACGTGAATAGAATGCTTTCAGTTGCCAGTATGCAGAGCACTGGGAGAAGGCAGTTCCAAAATATTTAGATGTAACAATTGGTTGTTAAATGGATATCTACATTCTGGTTGCTGTTTTGACAACAATTGAAATTTAACCAATAAATTTAAATTATGTTTAAGATACCAAAACATAATTGAATTTATTGTATTGCCAACATCCAACCAAAGAGCCATCACATGCTTCAAGAGAATAGAGAAGCCATCACCATCACAACGAGAGAGAAAGAGATGGACACGTAGAAGGAGAGAGAGAACACAGCGAGGCAAACAGAAGGACAGTCAGTAAAACAGAGAAAGGAAACAAAATAAGAAACAAACATTCACAAGAACAGGGAGAAGGGGAGACAGTAAGTTATGGGAAAGAAACAGAAGACAGATAAAAGGAAAATACAAGGAAACAGACAGTGTGAGAGAAATAGTGAGATACAAAGCACACAGGGAGTGGGGATGGGGTCACAGTGTGCTGGGGGTGGTGAATGGGAGGTTCTGGGGCTGAGGACCAGAGACAGCTGGGAGTGAGCACTGTCGTAACTGAGGGAAGGGAGGTGAGGATTTACTTTGACCTTTACCAAGAAATGCAGACAGAGCAGAGTAAACAATGATGTACAGAACAATGGCTATAAAATATGTTTGAGAGCCATGCAGGTTACGATGCACAGGAACAAGATCAGCATTATCTGAGATTAGGGAGTCCACTCATCAGTCTAATAACAGTCAGGAAGAAGCTGTTCCTGAACCAGCTGCTCAGTGTTTTCAAGCTTCTGTACCTTTTAGTTTGAGGGAAGAGGTTGGAGGAGACCATTACTGGGGTCTGATGGGTCATTGCTAATCTTATAACAAAGAACATTCCAGCACAGAAACAGGCCATTCGGTGTTCCGAGCCTGCGCCGATCCAAATCCTCTATCTCAACCTGTCGCCTATTTTCTAAGGATCTGTATCCCTTTGTTCCCAGCCTATTCATGCATCTTTCCAGAAACATCTTAAAATAAACCACTGGTCACAGTTCTCCATTTTGGGAAACTCCCTCCCCCTACTACTCTCTGCCTCCTGTTGCCCAGCCAGTTCTTTATCTACCAGCTCGTGCATCGTGACCTCACTTTCGACATTCCCCGACCATGGGGAAACATACCAAACGCCTTCCTGAAGTCCACGTACATGACATCTACAGTGCCTCCTTCATCAATCAACTTTGTCACTTCCTCAAAGAAATCTATTGATTTGGTAAGACATGACCTTCTCTACACAAAACCATGTTGCCTATCACTGATAAGACTATTTTCATTCAAATAAGAATAATTCCAATCTCTGGACCCTGTTTTTGTGGAGTTTTTTTACAATCTCCCCGTGTCTGCATTGGCAGAATTAACTCGTTTCTCTCTTCACAGTATGTTTCTATGTTTGTTTCAGGTCTCTGCCATCTGCAGTATATTTACTTGTATTTGATGGAGAATTGCTGCAAATATGACGGGTTTATTGTAAAAGTGGCACTGGTGCTCGGGCTCCCCGAGTACAGGGGAATCTTGCCCAGCTACTGATGTGAGTGCATGTCTCTGATTACCTACTCCGTCTCTCTCGAGCCCTGAGTCCATCTGTTATTGCATGCAGCCTTTCACCGAGCCATCCCGGGGTTCCCCACACCCCATCGCCTGGCACTGGATGCTCCCTACGCAAGGAGCGCACAAAGACACTGGGCACTTTCTGACACGCTAGGGATCCGGGTTAACGAAACAGCCATTAAAAGGAACTGAATAGCTAAAATCCAATTGAACAGCAAAGCAGAGTAAACAGGCAGAATGACAGCCATCTGTTATGATATTTTCAGGTCTTTTGGACTAATTTCTGTTTATCCACGTCCATTTACAAATAGATGCTCCAAACGTATACCTTGTCACACAGGTTTGGTGAAGGTGATAGATATCAGATCCTATGGTCATTGCGACTGATTCGTTGGACTACACTTTCATAGTTAATGAGATCACACTGAGTTTTTATTGTCAAGTCTATCCATTTCAAAGTAAAGATCGTGCCGGAGTTATGCTGAAAGGATTTTTGAATGTTGGAGAGACTAGATTATGCCACGTGCCAGTGAAGTTAGGAATAGGAAGGCAGTATAGTTAGAAACATGGCCAAAGAGCTGGTAGGGTAGGCAGCTCTTTGCAATATGTGGATCATTGGGATTCCCGGGTCGGTAGGATATACACAAGAAGGACTGGATGCATCTGAACTGGCAGCAATCTCCGATATGTGGGTCATTGGGAATCCTGGGTCAGTATGAAATACACAAGAAGGACGGGATGGATGTGAACCGGCAGCAATCTCCTGCAGGCAGGTTTGCTATTGTCACTCAGGGGGGTTTAAACTAGTGTGGTGTTGGGGGGGGGGGGGGGTAGGGGTAGGGGGGGAGCCAGAGCAGTACGTCCACAAGCACATGATTGAAGAGGAGTTGGAGACTAATCCCAGTACAGCTAAGACCAGCAACAAACTGGCAGTGTGGAGTGAACACAATGGGACTGGCAGTCGGAAGTGTGCTGATTTTAATGTGAGCAGTGTGACAGGCAAGGTAGATGAGCTTGGAGTTTGGAGTTTGAATGAGTACATTTCACTATGATATAACTATTACAGAGATTTGGTTGAGAGAGGGATCAGAAAACTGTAAATCCAATGGGTCCAGAGAGAGTTAAAGAATGTGCATTGAGAGGCTGGAGACTGTTGTTTGAAGCATAATAATTATCCAGCAGTTTATTGGAATTGGACAGTGTGTGATGAAATGTACAGATAGAAGGGACAATGGAGGAAACAGAAATTGTCTGTTTGCAATATTTTCTGCTTTACTGACAGTCTTTTCTAATCTCCTATTACCAGAGAATAGACAACGAGAATTTACATCAGGGAAACTAAAACCAAGTATCAGGTCAGGATCTGATGGAGTTGGGCTGAAGTGTATTTATTTCAATGGAAGAATTATTATGGTTAAGACCGATGAACTGACAGCCTGAATCCGTGCATGGGACTATGATGTTGCTGCTTTACAGAGACTTGGTTGAGAGAGGGAAAGGACTGGCCATTTAACATTCCAGGGTTTGATTGTTTTATGTGAGATGGAGAGAAAGGTAAAAGAGGTGGACGTGGTGTTTTAATAATCGGGAGAATGCTCCATCTGTACTTGAAGAGGACATACAGGAGGGACTATCCACTGCAGCAATATGGTTAAAGCTCAAAAATAAGATGGCTGCAAGCACTGCGTTGCTATAATCCCCCACAACAGCCACGGAGGGATTGAGGAACAGAAATGTACGTCGATTAAGGAAAGGTGTATTAAAAACAGAGTGGTCATAGTGAGTGACTTTAAGATCTCCAGTAATGACTGGGAGTCCCTTGGAGCAAGAGGCTTAGACGGGGCAGAATTTATTAACTGCAACAGTATTTGGATAGTCCAACAAGAGGAAGAGCCATACTGGATCTTGTATTGGCTAATGATCCTGGTCAGGTAACTGACCTTTCAGTGGGGCATAATTTTAGAAACAGTGGTCACAGCTCCTTCAGATTTTCGATAGTTACGAACATGGATAAGTCAGGACCTTGTGTGAAGCTACTGAATTGGCGGAAGGCAAATTACGTGAGCATCAGGCAGAGCTAGGCCATGTCAATTGGGAGGAGCTGCTATCAGGGAAATCCACATTTTGTATGTGGGAACTGCTTGTTAAATCCTGACAGCAAAATCATCTGGTGAACGTCCTCCCGCCTGCACGAATTTCAATCTATTTTGGTTGAACAGATATTTCAGGGCCACTGCATAACAGGCAACAGGAAGAGATAAAGGATGATTCTGCACTGTGTCCTTCGCAGGACCAGCTTGTCTCTCTAGGCACCTGATGTCTTTATTGTGCTGAAGTCTTCATTGTGGTTCAGAGAGCTTCAGAATTAATAGAGCACTGAACGAAGCCGTTTAGCCAATTGTACAACGATGAGCTCTCCAGCATCACAATTTGAAAACAGAGAGAACTGTGTGTGTGTGTGTGCGAGAGAGAGAGAAAAATTAACAGAGAAAAAGGAAGTGAAGAGAGATAAAAGGAATGGAGGGAAAATGGAGCGACAGAGTGAGTGAGAACAAGGGGTGTCAGACGAGTGTGAAGTTATATCAGAAGACAGCATGAGGACAAACATACAGAAATTTTATTTAGAAACTCCCACAGACTGCAAACCCTTTGTCTGGTCCGTACCCTGTGAGCACTATGCTGTCATCCCAGATCATTTATCGCCAATAATTTCACAGAACCGGGTTGCTGACTGCTGAACAAGTTCCAAAATAACAATAGTTTGATTCCAGGGAGAAAGTGAATTAATTTAAAAATTCTGGGCCAACAGGAACTTGTAGTCACTCTAGACAATGTGTGAGACAGGGCGGGAGAGTCTCAGTGAGGTGGATCACTGACTGGGGGGAAATCAGTACTTCAGCTGTGGGTCAAATAATGACCAATAAAGCTTGAATACCTCGTCCGTGGTTTTATAATTCACATTTCAATTCATATAGCTCCACATCGTAAGTGAATTTTAACAGACTTGTCTCTTTGTATTTTTCATGTTTTGGTATGTGCTGAAACGCTTCTTTTTTGTCCCAGTATTTTGTGTTGAATAAACACATTTTATTGTTGTGGTTCTGTTCGCCGAGCTGGGAATTTATGTTGCAGACGTTTTGTCCCCCGTCTAGGTGATGCCCTCAGTGCTTGGGAGCCTCCTGTGAAGCGCTTCTGTGATTTATCCTCGTGCATTTATAGTGGTTTGAATCTGCCGCTTCCGGTTGTCAGTTCCAGCTGTCCATTGCAGTGGTCGGTATATTGGGTCCAGGTCTATGTGCTTATTGATTGAATCTGAGGATGAGTGCCATTCCTCTAGGAATTCGCTGGCTGTTCTCTGTTTGGCTTGACCTATAATAGTCGTGTTCTCCCAGTCGAATTCATGTTGCTTGTCATCTGCGTGTGTGGCCACTAAGGATAGCTGGTCGTGTCGTTTCGTGGCGAGTTGGTGTTCATGGATGCGGATCGTTAGCTGTCTTCCTGTTTGTCCTATGTAGTGTTTTGTGCAGTCTTTCCAAGGGGTTTTGTACACTACATTGGTTTTGCTCATGCTGGGTATCGGGTCCTTCGTCCTGGTGAGTTGTCTGAGAGTGGCTGTTGGTTTGTGTGCTGTTATGAGTCCTAGTGGTCGCAGTAGTCTGGCTGTCAGTTCAGAAATGTTTTTTATGTATGGTAGTGTGGCTAATCCTTTGGGTTGCGAAATGTCCTCATTCCGTTGTCTTTCACTTCGGCATCTGTTGTTGAAATTGCACCGGATCATCAACGCCACACTCACAGGAATCCGATTCACTAGAGAGGAAGTAAAGGACAACCAACTCCCATTCCTAGACGTGATGGTACAGAGAACACCGAACGGAGAATTCACCACAAAGGTTTACAGGAAAGCCACACACACAGACCAAATCCTGAACTACGAAAGCAACCACCCCAACACACACAAAGAAGTTGCATCAAGACACTATTCAAAAGGGCCAGAACACACTGCAGTATACCAGAACTGCAAAAAGAGGAAGAGGAACACTTATACAAGGTATTCGCCAAAAACGGATGCCCCCGCAATTTCATCAACAGATGTCTAAGGGAAAGACAATGGAACGAGGACATGCCACGACCCAAAGGACTAGCCACACTACCATACATCAAGAGCATTTCGGAACTGACAGCCAGACTACTGCGAACACTAGGACTCATAACAGCACACAAACCAACAGCCACTCTCAGACAACAACTCACCGGAACGAAGGACCCGATACCCAGCATGAGCAAAACCAATGTAGTGTACAAAACCCCATGCAAGGACTGCACAAAACACTACATAGGACAAAGAGGAAGACAGCTAACGATCCGCATCCATGAACACAAACTAGCCATGAAACATCACGACCCGCTATCCTGAGTAGCCACACACAGAGATGACAAGCAACATGAATTCGACTGGGAGAACGCTACTATTCTTGGACAAACCAAACAGAGAGCAGCCAGGGAATTCCAAGAGGCATGGTACTCATCCACAGATTCAATCAATAAGCACATCGACCTGGACCCAATGTACCGACCACTGCAATGGACAGCTGGAACTGACAACCGGAAGCGACAGATTCAAACCACTATAAATGCCGAAGGAAACATCACAGAAGCGCTTCACAGGAGGCTCCAAAGCACTGAGGATGTCACCTAGCCAGGCGATGAAACGTCTGCAACACAAATTCCCAGCTCGGCGAACAGAAATACAACAATGAGCACCCGAGCTACAAATCTTCTCACAAACTTTAAACACATTTTATAACTGAGGAAGAAATAACCTGTTCTGATGGGACAGTCTTCGTATGAACCGTGCTGGGACCAGAGTCCAAGTGAATCCTAACCAAGGATGTCGACAGAGCTTTAAACTGATTCGGAGTGTGTGTGTGAGCGCGCGGGGTGGGGTTCCGTTATAGGGTTTAATGAGAAAAGAGGAGGTAAGAGCACAGAGTTCAGGAGAGGTTATTAAAATCTTCAGCATAGACGCAAATAGAACAGTGTATTGAAAGTGGAAGCAATTAAACTTCAATCACACTGAACAAACAAATGGCATAGAAGAGGAAACGTTAACACAAGATTGAAGGGTTATATCTGAACGCAAGCAGTATAAGGAATAGGGTAAATGAGCTTGTGGCATAGATTGAAATTGGTAGGTATGACGTAATGGGCATCTCACAGAGAAGTGGCTGCAAGGGGATCAGGATATTTAAGGACATATATCGTGTCGAAAAGATCGAGACAGTGGATTTACATTATTAATAAGAAATGAAATTTAATCAACAATAAGAAAGGAAGTAAGGTCAGATGGTGTAGAATCTGCATGTTAGAATTGAGGAACCACAAAGATAAGACCACCACAGTTGGAGAATTGCACAGGCCTCCAAAGAGTCGTCAGGAGCTGGGGCACAAGATACACCAGGAGATGGAAAAGATCTGTAGGAAAGACAACGTTACAGTGATCATGGGGGATTTCAATATGCAAGTGAAATGGGAAACCAGTTTGGTAGTGAATCGCAAGAAAAGGAATTTGAGGAATATCTAAGGGATGGCTTTTTGGAGCATCATGTGGTGGAGCCCACTCGGGAACAGATGACGTTGGATTTAATGACACAGGCTAGACAAGGGAGCTTAAGGTGAAGGAAAACTTCAGAAGCAGTGATCAGAACATGGTTGAATTTATTCTGAAATTTGAGAGAGAAGATAGAATCAAAGTTAACAGTATTTCAGCTGGATAAAGGCAACTGGAGAGGCATAAGGGAGAAGCTGGGTAGAATTGACCGGGGCAGGGTAACAGCAATGGCTGGCGATTCCATGATAATTTAAAAGACACTGCAGCGATGTGTGCTGAGTAATAGAGATATGGTACAGGGAGGATGAGGTAACCAGGGCTGACAAGGGAAGTCAGGGATTGCATATAAGCAAAAGAGTAAGCAGAGTGAAGGACAGTGTGGAACTGGAGAATTGAGGCCAACAGAAGGCAAGAAAAAATAAATAAGGAGGGAGAACATTAAGTATGGGGGAAAGCTAACCAGTAATATAAAGGAAACTGTTAGAGATTCTTTAGATATATAAACTGCAAAAGAGAGGTAAATGTGAATATGGACCACTGGGAAATGATGCTGGAAAGACAGTAGTGGGAAGCAAAGAAATGGCTGAGGAATTTTGCATCAGTCTTCACGGTGGCATACACGAGTCATTTCCCAAGAATTGAACACAGTGAGAGGGCAGTCCTAAATACAGTGGCCATCACCAAGAAGAACATGTTAGAAAATGGAATGGCCTGAATGTGGATAACTCACCTGGACCAGATGGACTACACCCCAGCCTTGTAAGGGAGATCGCTGAAGAGTAAGTGCAAGCGAAAGTGGTAATCTTTCAGGAATGACTAAATCAGGAAAGGGCCAAGTGGCTGTATAATTGCAAACATGACACTCGGTTTAATAAGGGAGTTAGGCAGAAGATGGAAAACTGCAGACAGATTAGCCTAACCTTGGTTGTGGGTAACATCATGGAATTCATCGTGAAGAATGGGATTTCTGAATTGTTGGAGGTCTTTGGTAAAATAGGACAGAGTCAGCATGGTTTCATCAAGGGGAGGTAATGCCTGACAACCTGCGAGAATACATTGAGGGAGTAATATGCAGATTTGATCAAGGAGAACCAATAGATGTTATCCACCTGCACCTCAAGAATCCTTTGACAAGGTGTCATGCATGAGACTATTGAGAAAGATATGGGTCCATGGTGTTAGAGACAAGGTGGAAGTTGAAGTTTGGCTGTCTGACAGAAAGCAGAGAGTGTGGATTAAAGTGTCTTTCTCAGGATGGCAGCCAGTGACAAGTGGTGTTCCACAAGACTGAGTTTTGGGACCACAACTTTTCACTTTATGCATTCATTATCGATATGAAGGAACTGAGGGCATTCTGGCCAAGCTTTCAAACTGTGCAAAGATAGATAGAGGGACAGGTAGCATTGAAGAGATGTTTTGGCTGCAGGAGGGTGCTCTGGCGCATCTCCTCAACTGCCCAAAACTCCGGCCTTGACCTTCACCCTTCCAACTACAACTAGTTAGAACCTGTCTGGTGCATGCCTTCCATCCCACGAACCTCAGGATACAACGCATCATCCTCCACCATTTCTGCCACCAACAGTCAGACCCCACCAACAGAGATATACTTCCCTCCCTACCCCTATCGTCATACTGCTGAGACCATTCCCTCACAGCTCCCTCATCAGGTCCACACAACCCCAACAAGCCACCTTCCACTCCCAGCACTTTCCCTTTGCCAATACAACAGGTATGAAACTTGTGCAAACACCTCCCTCCTCACCTCCACCCAAGACCCCAAAGGATTCTTCCACATCAGGTAGATAACATCCTGTGCATCCAAACACCTCTTCTAGTCTGTCCATTGCTCCTGGTCTCCACTACATTGGCGAGACAGGACGTCAACTTGCAGAACGGTTCAGGGAACACTCTCGGACACACACACCCAACAACCCCACTGCCCTGTGGCTGAATATTTCAACTCCCCCTCCGACTCCGCCAAGGCTTTGCAGGTTTGTGGCCTCATCCACTGTCAAATTCTAACCACCTGACGTCTGAAGGAAGAACGCATCATCTTCTGTCTTTGGACCCTTCAAACACACGGTATCAAGGACAATCTTACCAGTTTCCTCATCTCCCCTCCCTCCACCTTATCCCAGATCAAACTCTCCAACTCAGAACCGCCCTCTTGAACTGTCCTAGCTGTCCATCTTCCTTCCCATCTATCCACTCCACCTTCCACTCTGACCTATCACTATCACCACCCACCTTCATCTAGCTGTCACCTTCCAAGTTACCTTCCTCCCAGCACCAGCCCCTCTCATTTATCTCTCTGGCACCTTCCGCCTACCCCACATTCCTGATCAAGGCTTTATGCCTGAAACGTCGAATCTCCTGCTCCTCGGATTCTTCCTGCCAGGCTGTACGTTTCTATGACCACACTTTTTGACTCTGATCTCCAGGATCTGCGGTCCTCACTTTCAGTGCTGAAGGATTTTTACAGGTTTGGAAAGTGATCAAAGAAGTGGCAGATTGAGTACAATGTGGAAAAGTGTGGAAAAGCATTTTACCAGGATGAATAGAGGCATAGACTATTTTATAAATAGCAAGCAAATTCAGAAATCTGAAGTGCAAAAAGACTAGGGCGTTCTAGTCCAGGAGTCTTGAAAGTTGCAGGTTGTCAGTAGTTAGGAAGGCAAATACAATGAGGGCATTTATTTCAGGAAGGCTTAAATATAAAAGCAGGGATGTACTTCTAAGGCTCTACAAGGCTTTGGTCAGGCTACATTTGGATTATTGTGCGCAGCTTTGGGTTCCATATCTCAGGAAGGATGTACTGGTCTTGGAGCGTTTTCAGACGAGATTCACAAGAATGGTGCCAGGAATGAAAAGCTTAACATATGAAGAATATTTGAGGGCTCTGGGTCTGTATTTGATAGAGTTCAGAAAGATGCTAGGAGGTCTAATTGAAACGTACAGAATACTAAATGTCCTGGGTCAGAGTGGATTTTGGGAAGATATATCCAATGGTAAGAGAGACGAGTACCCAAAGGGACAGAGTAAAGAGAAGACCTTTCCAAACAGAGATAAAAAGAAACATCTCCAGCCAGAGAGTGGTGAATCGATGGAATTCACTGCCACAGAGGACTGTCGAGTCCAGATCATTGAGTACATTTAAGAGTGAGACAGATAGGTTCTTGACTGTAAAGGGGATCAAGGGTTACAGGTAGAAAGCGGGAGAACGGGGTTGAGAAGCTTAACAGCCATCATTGAATGGTGGAGTAGGCTCAATGGGACAAATGGCCAAATTTCTGCTCCAATGTCTTATGGTCGTATGGTTAATATTGGCTCTCCTCATTCCTCATTGGAGCTGTATCCTGAAATTTGATCTTCAAATGATTTACAAAGAGTAACGTTTCACTACTGATGAGTGGGAAATGTCATGTTTCCTCACTCCAGTCTCAGCAGCCATGTCCCCAATATCATAATCACACTGCAATTGAAATCCAATGGTACTTAATCACAGTTGATTGACATCGATAATATTAACAGCATGACCCTCACCTGCCCTCTCTGATTCTCGAATAATCATCTGAATTGTGTGTCACGTCATATTCTCTGTTAACATATCCATGTCAGTTATCCGTTATCACCCATGTTATCGTAGACACATTTTCCTGTCAGATTCTGGACTAGAAAAGTTCTCTCCATATTTTACTGACAGTAGAATCACTGATCCGTTCATTAGCAGAGGGATTGAATTCAAGAGTCGTGAGGTGATGTTGCAGCTGTACAGGACTTTGGTTAGGCCACATTTGGAGTACTGTGTGCAGTTCTGGTCGCCTCACTTTAGGAAAGATGTGGAAGCTTTGGAGAGGGTGCAGAGAAGATTTACCAGGATGTTGCCTGGAATGGAGAGTAGGTCATACGAGGATAGGTTGAGAGTTCTCGGCCTTTTCTCGTTGGAACGGCGAAGGATGAGGGGTGACTTGATAGAGGTTTATAAGATGATCAGAGGAATAGATAGAGTAGACAGTCAGAAACTTTTTCCCCGGGTACAACAGAGTGTTACAAGGGGACATAAATTTAAGGTGAAGGGTGGATGGTATAGGGGAGATGTCAGGGGTGGGTTCTTCACCCAGAGAGTGGTGGGGGCATGGAATGCGCTGCCCGTGGGAGTGGTAGAGTCAGATTCATTGGCGACCTTTAAGCGGCATTTGGATAGGTACATGGATGGGTGCTTAATCTAGGATAGAAGTTCGGCACAACATCGTGGGCCGAAGGGCCTGTTCTGTGCTGTATTGTTCTATGTTCTATGTTCTATGTTCTATGATCAGTAGTTGCAGATTGTATATTTCCGTTTATAAATGTAGAAACTTGTTTATGTTCTGACAATCCTTTGTCATTATTCCCATTATTCCCATATCCAAGGCAGATTGAATGATTGCACGCATTCAATCTACCATCTCAGTCAGAAACTTTTTCCCCGGGTACAACAGAGTGTTACAAGGGGACATAAATTTAACGAGAAGGGTGGAAGATATAGGAGAGATGTCAGGGGTGGGTTCTTTACCCAGAGAGTGGTGGGGGCATGGAATGCGCTGCCTATGGGAGTGGTAGAGTCAGAATCATTGGCGACCTTTAAGCGGCATTTGGATAAGTACATGAATGGGTGCTTAATCTAGGATAGAAGTTCGGCACAACATCGTGGGCCGAAGGGCCTGTTCTGTGCTGTATTGTTCTATGTTCTCTATGTTCTATGTTCTATGCCAAATGTATAAATTTTAAACCTTCTTTTGAATTTTATTAAAATCAATGTGAAATTGAAAGGGGTTAATTGGAGCTATTTGTTCAGTGACTGTCAATCCCCGTGGATCCTAATTATCCCAGTGGAGAGTTTCCATCGTTGAATGATAAATGGGTTCTTTTCAGCGTGTTATCCCATAGTATGAGTAGGAGCATCACTGACAGCACTAACACGGATCATCAGCTCGAGAGAGAGGGGGAGCAAAGATCAGAATCTGAGAACATTAGACTGGAACGTTACAATAATGGTTCAGAATGTGAGGACCTTCGATTTGAATGTTCTAATAGTGAATCAGAACCTAAGTTCAGTAAACTGGAATGGTACAACAATGGATCAGAATCTGAGATCATTAGACTGGAATGGTTCAACAATCTATCAGAATCTGAGAATATTTGACTGGAATATTACAATAACAGACAGGAGTTTATCCTCGGGTCTTTACTATCTTTCTCGGCCTTGGATATCATTAGCATCACGGATCCAGGATCTCCTTTGGATTATTCAAGGTGGTTACTATCCCATCCTCGCTATAGTTGGTGTTCCTGGTAAGTCATTATATTTGTCTACTAAACTGGGTTGAACTGAATTTCTGCTCATGATATCCAAAATTTGGAAAGTGCAAGACAATGTCTCCAGTTACAAACAAAACCTCCTTTCCTTATATTAATCAGTATCAACTACTATTTCTCAATTACTCACTGATATGCAAGAAGGAACCAGACTGTTCTCAGACTCCATAATCCATTTTGTCCTTCACAGATTTACATCTCCATCTCGTCCCCACTAACCAATCCTGTCCAATACCACCGTCATGATATCCCAGTCTCGTCTCAGTCTCATTGCAACTTCTGAATAAACCATGATTTGTGCCTTTCTTTAAGCCGGATGCAACAGTTTCAAGTTCCTTCAAAACATATATCCGTTATGAAAAAATTGCTCTTGAGGATGTGTAATTTGTTCTCTGTACAAACGGGACGACAGTTTATGGTGTTCAAGACTCATACTCTTGAGCCACAGAATAATAGTCTGTTGATACCTCATGAGGGAAATTGAAAGCAACTATTTTCATTTGCCATAAAAGCCCATCTGCTTGCCCCAAGTCCTTAAGCGAAGACAATGTGTCATTCTTCCCTATTCAGGTTTCAGTGTGACTTCTCTGATGAACATGTGGGTGTTCTGCAACTTTAACAGAATTAAAAGCCAGCAATAACTACCTGACAGCACCAAGTCTTCCGAAAAATAGAATTAATGTAACATTTGGTCGATTAGCTTATTTTCTCAAGACAAAAACAAATTCAGCCAAGCAGTTTAAGTTATAACCCAAAGTGCCCACCTCCAATCAAGTTTGAATTTAGCATATTGATAATCTTAAAAGCCAATGACACAGTCCAATGGTTTGGGGGTACAAGACCGCGGGAAATTGACAGTTGAGAGGAGAACTGCCAAGTTACCAGCATGCATAGACTGCCTGAAAATTAGTTCTCCTCTCGGTTCCTTTATTGATTAGTAACTGGTAAAAGCAGAATCTCAAAGAAGAAAAGAAGACAGGAATATGGAGAAGAACAGAAAGCTTCTTGGTTTTGAGATTAGGAGTTTTGTTTTGTAAATCTTAATTGAGAGCCTAATCGGGCTGGTATAGTGGTGGTGGGGGGAGCGGAGAGATAAAATATAGCTTAGAGGAAGAAGCTGTAAATATTCGTTCGTCTATTATTCCCTGTTATACTTTAAGAAATAAAGTTGTTAATTTTTACTTCAAATAGTTTTGGACTCTAGAATTATCATGGATTACTGCAGTGGATAAATCTTTTCCCTGTTGCTGGTTTTACATTAAGCAGGAGAATGTATCCTGTGTTGTGACACTACAATCCCACAGGAATGTGCTTTTCTCTTTACTGTCCTGTGGAACAGCTGAACCAAACATTCAGTTCAAGATCGGCATAACATGCTGCCATGACCAGGGCTGCATACATCCTGTGAGAGAAGAACAGAAGTAAAGATAGCTCCCTTCCTCTGCCTGTTTCCCGTATCCTATAGCTCATTTCTATTCAGGTTGGTGATCATCCCCTAACTGAGGTGTATTCAATCTCATTGAAATTCTCCCCGAGAGTGATGCACATCTCCATACGCATCTCTGGTGTTGGCTTTATTGATGCTGACGTACAGATGTAAGGAACTTATACATTCCATGTCAGTCATAGTGCATAGAGAAAGAATGGCTTTTTGTGGCACAGGAAAGAAACGGCGATGTTTATGTGAGAGAAAAGGATTATTGCGATCATCCCTGAGAGTGTTGTTGAGACAGTATTTGGGGTACTCTGGATAGACTTTCTCTCAAGTTTCAACAGACTAATCCCTGGGATGATGGCACCATGAGCAGAGAGTGAATCTCAGTGAGAGAATAAGAGATGATTGTATCGAACCTGAAGGGGGATGGACAGTCACTCATGATGTTCTAAACAGGCACTGATACGATGATAAATTCCATGGGTTTTATTAACTCAGGTTAAGTGATTCTCAATAGGTTAAGAGCCTCCGAGGACATTCCCCTCATCCCACCCCCACTCCATATGTTGATTGAGAGAGACAGAGGGTCAGTCTTTGAATTAATTCTCCCCACATTAATACAGTGCATTTAGGGTGTGATCCTGCATTAAACGTCATGTTATCCACAATCCCGACAACAGCCACAATACCTTCATTCTAAGACAGTTAACTATTCCCACCAGCTTCTGACATCCATGGAGGACATGGGTCTGTCTTCTCAGAGATGAAAGATGCCTCTCTGAGATTTCAGACAAAGCATCTGGCTACCTTCCTCACTGGCAGCAAACCATATTAAAGTTTCAAGTGTCCCACAGGTAATGGAGCCATGAAGAACATCGTGGATCCGTCTCAGAGTGCATTCTCTGCTCCATTGATTTGTCAGGTTGGAGCATCAATGGCACCCTCCTGTTCCTGAATAAGTGTCCCGAGGGGCTGAATGGCCTCCTCCATGTCCCATGGAACAGGTTCATGGGTCGGACTTGGCCCTGCCTGTTCCTGTTTAACAGCTTGATGTGGAAATCAGACCTCTTCTCTTCCTGTGGAACAGGCAGGAGGATTGAATCGGCTATTCCTCTCTTTGTTCAGTAGTTTCGATGGGCTGAATGGCTTCCACATATCTGTTTCTAATGTGCCTGAGATGCTGAATGAGCTCTTCATTTAACTGTGGAAATGTAGAGTGTCTGGCCTTGCTGTTACATGAATGTTACCGACACTTTAACAGCACAAACCTGAATGCTGTCCAGGTCTTACTGCACATGGACACAGACTGTTTCAGGAGCTGAGGTGTGGCACATTGTTCTGAACATTGGGTGGTCTTCAGTGACCATCCCCATTTCTGATCTTATGAAGGTGTTTGTTTTCAGGCAGCTACCCTGAGGATCTCCTGCAGAGATGTCCCAGGACTGAAAGGATTGTCGGTCACCGACCATAAACATCTTTCTTTGTGCTCTGAAAGACCCCAAACCAGTGGGGTGGGTATACCTAATTCCCATTAATCTCAAATAAGTAGGTGGTCCTGATGTCATCCACAGTAAAATGCTACCTTGTCATCAAGGCCATTCACTCTTTCCTGAGCCCCTGTGTTCACCTCTTGTTCACATCAATAGATGATGGTGTCTGTGTTGGGAGTGTTTTCCTCTCATAGAGGGTAATCAATGCCAGGAATTATCTGGGCTAGATAGTGAGGGGAGTTACAGCACGGAAAGTATTCAAAGAGGTGGTACATGAATTTTTTGGCCTGTTAGAGTGCTAAAGGGTATGAAGAATTGGACATTCAAGACCAGTTATTGATAACAGTAAGTCAGCCATGATGGTATACAATAGGTTGATCATCCGAGTCACCTAATCTTGCTTCTTATGTTCTCATATTCTGTAATTATAAAGTTAATAATTGTAATTTTCCTGAACGTTCTGTTATTGAATGTTGCAGTCACAGAGAGTAAAGTATTTTGTGAGTCATCTCAGGGTGAGGTATGGGGGCTGTATTCACAGTGAATCTGAGTCTCCAACATGACCAACAAATGAAGCACAAGTTGCAGAGAGGAGATACTATGTAAAGAGACCAGAGCTGTCTTTCGAAACCAGCCTAGTTTTCCAAATAACATTTTCCAACCCACACCAAACCGTGTGTGACAGTCTTGAGGATGACATCCTGTGTTCCGGTGGACCAGGTATTTGGAGCAGGTGGCCTCCATCTGCTAATATCAGGAGCTGTGAGGAGCTGAATAGAACATAGGGACATAGGACTGAGCGGCAGGAGTGGGCTATTGGACACTTTGTCACCGCTTCACCACTCACAAATTCCATGGGTGATGTGCATGTGGTCTCAAAAGCATTTTTCTGTCTGTATGCCATTTGTCTGCATTCACTTGTCTGTCAAATGTCACCAAATATAATTTTGAATAAATGCAAGCATCCAGCACCACAAACTTCTGGGGAAGGGAATTTCCACTTGAACAGCCCTTTGAAAATTTCTCATTCGTGTTTCAACCAATGTTGGAAGGTCACTCCGTCCTTTTCCAGTCCCACTCCTCCACTGGTTACACCAATCTTAAATGGAACCATTTTTGTGATGTGACCAATGATGTAGGTCTCAGACTAGGTCATTTACTAGAAAAGTGTGAGACACAGAACGTTGGACTCATAACAAATGGTAAAATGATAGAGTGCCCCAAACGTTATTCTGCCTTTGAAGTTATTCTGCTCACACAAGTTACTGGTAGTGGGGTTTCACTCTGGAACAGTTGAATTTGGCTGAATTCCCTTTGTTTCAGGCAGTGGAGAGATTCTAGTGAATTCTCACCAAAAATCCTTCACAAGTGGTAAAGATAACACAGGGATTTTATGGTCTCACACTTTGCTATCGGATGGAACAACGTAAGAGAGAGAGATCAATAGGCTGCTGCTTCTCAGGCGGGGGACATTTTTCTCCCTCTCTGTGTTGAAACATATGATAATGTCAACTGAACACCAAACTGGACCAGGTGTGCTCTTCTGGAACATTCTCTGGAAAACCCGATTATAGATTATATGCAAGTGCATTTGTTTCAATCGCAAAAAAAGTCCCCACTTTATAATTTGAAGACATGGTTACATATGTCTGTGTAATTTGTAAATATTGGGAGGTGTCTTCATAGTATGTGTGTTAATATAAATGCATCTTTTTCTTAAAATTTATTCTCTAGCTTTAGTCTCCCTGACAAGAGATAATGTGCATCCAGTTGATACACTCTTCAGAACGTCATGGATGGTTGAATTCTATTTCTCAGCTAAGATCAAAACTGATAATCCCCGATAACAAAAGGCCGGCATTCTAGGAATGAGTAAAGGGAAACCTCTTTGAAAATCTTCGAAAAGAATTAAATCCTTTCATTTTAGTTTCGGGGATCAAAACAGCACACAGTGCATCAAATGTGGTCACAGCAATGCC
The DNA here is from genome assembly GCF_047496795.1 of Chiloscyllium punctatum. Classification (NCBI taxonomy): domain Eukaryota; kingdom Metazoa; phylum Chordata; class Chondrichthyes; order Orectolobiformes; family Hemiscylliidae; genus Chiloscyllium; species Chiloscyllium punctatum. The sequence goes on from NW_027309966.1 coordinate 338,455, forward strand.
CTCGTACCGATGCAGTTAAACATTCCTGCGATTAACCCTGATACCTTTTGCCAAAAACAGCATCATTCCACTTACCTTCCAAATCACTTGCTGCATCTGCAGACTGAATTCATATGATTCATGTCCCAGGAACATGGAAACCGCCTGAATCACAGAGTTCTGCAAGCTCTCTGCATTTACATTGTTTACCATTGTTTTATTCTTCATGCCAAAATACACAACCTACCTTATGCTATTTCTGCTGAAGGTTTGCTCACTAACCTTCCCTGTCTGTTACACATTGCAGACTCACGACCTTCATTTGATGACACATTAAATGACCATCTTGGATTACGAGCTAATTGAGCTCCAAACAATTCCCTCCCCTTCCTCCAGATCTTGGATACAAATTGTTGATCATTGATGACCCTACAGTGATCTCTGAGGCACTCCATCAGTTACAGCTTTGCAGCCTGAACGTAAACATTTGTCTCTACTCTCTATTTCCTGTTAGCGACTGATCTTTGCTGGACAGGAGAGTCAATGTTCCCTGCTCCTGGGTAGCCGTTCAGGCGGGTTGAATGGCCTCCTGCTGGGCTGTGTAATGTACTCAACGAGCTGAATGACTTCATTCTATATTGCTGTGCATTTCCTTCGAGTGACAGAATGGTCTCCTCCTGTCTCATTGTATCGATCCTGTCTGATTGAATGGGGTGGTCCCCTACCATGTAATAGCCTCGAGGGTGGATTGAGGGAACAACACACGGGGTAGGGGTAACAGTTGGTCATTTGCCTGCACCATTCAGAATGCTCATGGTTGATCCGAGTGTGTCTGTCCATCCGTCTCCTGTCTGTTCCCAATAAACATTGACTCTCCTGCCCAACACAGATCAGTCGAGCGCAGACTTATACACTTAATGGCAAGGTCCTCGGGAGTGTAGCTGAACAAAGAAACCTTGGACTCGAGACTGATGTCCAATGGTGTATCACAGGGACCAGTGCTGTGATTCGGAGATGCTGGTGTTGGACTGGGGTGAACAAACCTAAAAATCACATAACACCAAATTATAGTCCAGCAGGTTTATTCAGAGGCACGAGCTTTCAAAGCACACAACCACCTCATGAAGAAGCAGCGCTTCGAAGTTAGTGCCTCCAAATAAACCGGTTTTAGTATAACCTGGTGTTGTGTGATCGTTATCCTTATTATTTGGGGTATTCATAAATGATGCAGCTGTGAATATAGGCGGGGGTGCTGGAAGTGTGACAACTAATTTTGTGTTTGATACAAAGATTGGCCGGGTGGTTGGCAGTGAGGAGGAAGGTCTTATGTTGCAGCAAGATACAGATGGAATGGTCAGATGGGCAGAGCAATGGCAGATGGAATGTAACCTTAATAAATATGATGTGATACAGTTTGGAAGAAGGAACTGGACATGGAGTACTCAATGAATGGCAGCACACGAGGAAGCTCAGAGGGTGTTTCTCCACGCTTCCCTGAATATGACTAAATGCGTTAATGCACAATTTTGAAAAAACATAAGGGACCGTAAACGTAATCTTTATTCATCAAGGCATAGATTATAAGAGCTATGCAGAACTTTGGTTTGGCCAAGATGGAGTACTGTGTGTAGTTCTGGGAACCACATTACGGGAAGGATCTGATTGTAGTGGAAGGGGCTCAGAGGAGATTCACCAGGATGTTCCCAGGGCTGGAACATATCAGCTATGGAGAGAGGCTGGATAACCTCAGGTTGTTTAGTTTGGAGCAGAGGAGGCTGAGGCGGCCGTGATTCAGAAGGATAGGATTCTAAGGGACATGGACAGGGTGGATAGACAACAGCTGTTCTTTTTAGTCAAAGGGCCAAGAACAATGCAGCACATTTTAAAGTGAAGGGAATTGAGGTTTGTTTTTCATCCAGAGGGTGTTGGGGTCAGGAATGTCCTTCCTAAGAGAAGTTGTCATGGTAACTTCACAACCATTAGAAAATACACGGCTGTGCACTTGAAATGCCATAAGATTAACTGCTACGGGACTTGTGTCGGAAAATGGGACTAATGTAGACAGTGCTGTATTGTTGATGGGACAAAGTCTGTGCTTCTGTGTTTGTATGGCTGTGGAAGGTCAATCATTGAGTAGTTTAAGATACGAATTGATGGGTTTCTGAAGAGTATATTAACAAGGGTTTTAAGATTGAACTTGTAATATCTTATGAAAATATGTCAGTGGCAAAATTAAGTGGACAAATGTGCAGCTTTCTTACAGTCTGATAGCAGTGAATTGAGGACCGGGAAAAGGCAGAACTATGGAGCAAATACTTTAGTTATGTCTTCACAGAAGAAAACAAAACAAAAAAGAAAACTTCCCAACAATCCTAGTGAACATTAGTCTGTTGAGAAAAAAGGAATAGAATGACATTTGCAACCAAACACTCTTAGAGGAAGTATTGGAACTGAAAGTAATGAGCACAGATAAAGTTAACCGAGATTGATCAAATGGGAATCATAATTAAGAAAGTGACGTTTAGCATAATTATGGAGAAGCAATCAATGCAATATAATTGCATTTTCAGAAACATTTTTGATAAAGCCCAAAGCCTATTATGCAAATTCAAATCCTCTGGGACTGGGACTAATATGGTTTTAGAATGGGAGAGCGGGCAGGAAGCAGTGACTAGGAATAAAACAATGGGTTTATTTGAAAGGAAGGCTTGGAGGATATAGCAAGGATCGGGGTTTGGGCTCCAGCTATTCCCAATACACAACATATATTTTGTTGAGTGGATCAAATTTAATATTTCCAAGTTTGTTGGTGGCACTAAACAATATCGGATTGTGAGTGGGTGCGCTGGATGTCCAAAAAACTGCAAGGTGATTGCGACAAGTGGAGTGTCTGGGTAAATACATGGCAGAAGGAGAGCAATGAGGGGTGGGGGATATGGTCTATGGGGGATATGTGATATTGTGACCTTTGATGGTAAAAACAGAACGGGAGCCCATCAGTTGAAAAGGGATTGTTTGAAAAATGTTGATCTATAAAGGAACTTAAGCTGCATTTTTCTTTCCTTCTGTGCAGCCCTCCGAGGTCAGTGTAGGGCAGTGAGATCTGAATCGAGAAGTCAATACTGGGAATGGCATTGGCACGCTGACCAGTATACACAGACCCAACAAGTGGGGAGGTGTAGCATTGAAAAGGATCTGGATCTCCCTGTGCACTGGTCACAGAAAGCAATTTTGCAGGAGCAGAAAACAGATAGGCAGATAAATAGTGTATTCACCTTCATTTCAGGGGGATTTGAATCCAGGAGTAAGGGTGTTTTACTGCAGCTGAGCAGGGCCTTGGTGAGACCTCATCTCGCACATTGTGCAGTATGTTATGCAGTTTTGGTCTCCTTACCCAATAAAGGAGAAACCTGACATTGAGGGAGAGCAGTAAAGGATAACCAGACTGATCTCTGGGATGATAGGCTTGTTGTGGAGCAGAGTTTGGGGCGGCTATGCCTGTATTCCATGGGCTTTAGGAAAATGAGTGGCGATCTCAGTGAAACATATAAAACTCTGTTAGGGCGAGACAGATTGGAAACAGGGGTGAGAATTCCCCTGGCTGGGACTTCAAAACAAGGGGCCACAGTATTATGTACAGACAGGCCACTCTGCATTGAGATGTGAATAAATGTCTGCACTCAGATACTGGTGAACCTGGGGTACTATCTCACAGTTAAGGCTGTGGAAACCAAGGCACTGAATATAAATATGCATTTCTGGAAACTAAAGGGATAGGGAGACAGCAGGGTATTGTATGAAGATAGAGGATCAGATACCATTACAGGTTGTTTTCCAATAACGTGGTAGCTGCTTTCCTGTGCATCACTGTGTTGCAGAAAATCATGCAATATTAATAATGTGGTCTATGGGGAAAAGAGGATAATGGGCGAACTGCAAAATATCAGTAAAAAACAAAAATTAAAGTTAGTCTAACACACACTAGCACAGTCTAATTAAACCTTTAAATCATATATTGTAATGAAAGAGTGTTAATAATGACAATTCAGTCACTGGCTATATCCCTGTACCTTTCACCAAGCTCTTCACCAGAAAGCGCTCAGGACTGACTGACCACGTGATGCCAACATGGAATTCCAGTTCTCCTGAAGATTCTCCCCCGGTTTGAAATAAAGTTCTTTCTAATTGGAGAGAGCAATTCCCTGTTTCAAGCTCAGGTTCAAAGCTTGCAGAGCGGATTACATTCCTGTTTTAGCTGAACACTCAGAGGGTGCATTTGGCAGACAGAGGATCCTGAAGCTGGGTTTTGTTGTACAGATGGTGCCTGGCAACGAATCGCGTCACAGTGAGCGGGAGCTCACTTTATAGAGAAAAGGTGCACAATTCACGAATCGCATTGCAGTCAAATCACGTTGAATAAACACGCGTTATCAGAGAAATGCCTGTATATTGAATCGAGGAGCAAGATTGATGGACTGAAGGTCTACAACAGTTCTTATTTTATATTTCACAATGTTTAAACATATTAATAGATATGAACACTGTGTCGGGAAAACTGCTTTGAGGAGATTTTCTCAATGAAGTAGAATGGGGAAGGCTCAATGTGTTGAATGACCTACTCCTTTCCCGATGTTTCTGTGCAGCCTGTGGGAAAGCTCTGTAAATGTTGTCACAAACTCTCAGATGTGAGGAAGGAGGACTCTTCAGGGTCAATAGGACTGTGATTCCCGTTCCCTTTTCTGATATCGAGGCTGGTGCCGGTTATTCTGTCTGTTTATTTCCTTTATGACCTCGGAGCAGTGTGATACAATTGAGTGTCTTGCTTGGCCATTTCAGGGACCATTGAAGACTTTATCACATGTCTATGTGTCTGGAGTCACTTTTAGGCCAAACAAGAAAAGCACGGGAGATTCACTTCCTGAAAGTACGTTGGGGAATGAGATCGAAGTTTACAATCAACATTGGATGCAAGGTCATTGTTACAATCACCAGATTCTAGATCTTGATATTTTATTAATTGTTTTTAACTTCCACCAGCTGCCAGAGCATTATCCTGTATTGGATTAGTAATCCAGTGACATTTCCACATCAGCACCATCGCCACATAGGAACCTATCAGAAACCACAATGGGCGGGTTATTTCTGGACTGCTTGACAGCTCTGTCAAAAAGAACTCCCACCAATTTGATTATCGTGAAGGGACTGAGGGGTTGGTAAATGGTCAGAATGTAATTATTCACCTATTAGGGGACCAGACATAGTTGAGTAATTTTCCACACTGCTGAAAATGTGTTGCTGAAAATGTGATGCATTCGTCAGGCAGCATCCAAGGAGCAGGAGAATTGACGTTTCATGCATGAGCCCTTCTTATCCTGCTCCTTGGATGCTGCCTGACCTGCTGCGCTTTTCCAGCAACACATTTTCAGCTCTGATCTCCAGCATCTGCAGTCCTCACTTTCTCCTCGATAAATTTCCACATTGCCAGGGAGTTGTCAGAGTTGGAGCTGGAATGAAACAGCTTCCCGAGGACCACGGGTTGTTGTGCAGCATAAGTCTTCAGATCTATTATAGGAATGGTGTCAGGGTCCATTGTCTTTGTCGTATCTACTGTGTTCAGCGGTTTCTTCATGTCTCATGCAGCGAATCGAATTGGTTGAACACCGCCATCTATGATTCTGTGGATATCATGGCGAGGATGAGGTGGATCAATCCTTCAACACCTCTGGCTGAGGATAGTGAAGATACTAAATCCTTCTCTTTTTCACTGATGTACCGGGCTGTTCCATTATTTAGGATGGGGATATTTCTGATGTCCTCTCCTCCAGTAAGTTTTTTAATAGTACATCGACATTTATGTCTGGATGTGGCAGGATTGCAGAGCTTAGATCTGATCTGTTGGTCTTGGGATCATTTTGTCCTCTCTATCAGATGTTAGTTCTGCTGTTTGGAATGAAACCATTCAAGTGTGGTAGCTGTAATGGGTTGTGATCAGCTTTAGGTACACATGGTTCTGACCGTGGCATGTTCACCCACTCTCGTCACTGAACCATTGCTCGGCTTGATGATAATGGTAGACTGATGGAATATCCTGGGGAAAATGTTACAGATTATGTTTGAATACAATCCTGCTTCTGTTGCTGCTGTTGTCTACAGCATCACATGAAAGCCCAGTTTGAGCTGTAATATCAGCAATTCAATTCTACTGTCTGTCCCCCAGTTAACATCGAGACCCAGTCACCCATCAGCCGTGTACTCAGTGACCGCACCTGGTTTCTGATGCAGTAATATTTCCATTTTCATATTCTCATTCTGCTGATGGTTCTCCTTGGTTCCATGCTTCCAATTTGTTACATTACTCAAACCCTTCAACATATTCATCTGAATCTTTTCCTTGCTCGTCATGCCATCTACGTTTGAATTGAATGTGTTTCCCTCTGGTTTTCTCCCTGACCATGAGTAAGAGCTCTGTGGTGTCAGTGATATCAGCCTTCTGCAGTTTCTGAGCGAATGAATGTGTGCACTTCAGTTCCCAGTGTAGGGCGCTCCGTGTTGGACAGGGCGTTTGAGCAGCTTTCAAACACGTCATTGGAACTTGTTCAAAAACAGAAATTCCTGAAGAAACAAAGCAGCTCTGGTGGCATCTTTTGTAGTGAATGCAGAGTTAATCTTTCGAGTCCAGTGGCCCTCTACAAAGCCCGCAGTTTCTTCAGCAATTTTTGCATTTAGTTTATATTTATTTCCAGTATCCATAGTTATTTGTTTCATTCAAAATTTGTGCTGTGCCTATTCGTTTCTGAAGAACCTCAGCAGGTCTGGCAGCATCTGCAGAGACAGAGAAACTGAGTTCGCATAACAAGACCAATGTGACTTGTTCTGAACTGAAAAGGGTTGGCTTTTTAATCCCTTGCGGAGATGGGGGATGGGTGACTTGGAGAAGAGGGCGTGGCAAAAGATAAACGGGCTATTAGCAGTGGTGAACGAGAAGATGATGCAAAATGGTTTTAAATTAAGATGTGAATGGGGGAAAGGGGTTCTCTCTCGTTGAGTGTAAGATAAAGATGACACAACCACACAAGGCCATAGGGAGAACAGGAGAGAGAATGTTGTATTTTATAGATCTCGATCTATACGTTTTCACAGTATACATCATCACTGCCTTCACACTATGGAATTCAGATGCTTGACCTCTTATTAGCACGAGTAAGAGTTTCATGCTGCCTTAGTTTTGTAACATAGAGCAAAACTAACAGTATGAAGTTTGGGCTGTTTTCTACACCTGTCATTTTTAATATTCTTTCAAATTTGCAGTGCTTATCGTTAAACGTTTGATCTTGAAGTTAGTATCAGATGGAGTGTATGAGTTTGAGGAGTGGCATTCTAGAAGTTTATAATGTCATGGGAGGCATGGGTAGAGTGAATAACGAAGGTCTTTTATGTTGGATCGGGGAGTTCAAACACAGATGCATAGTTTTAAGGTGGAAGGGGGGAAACTTGAAAGGGACAAAGGGACAACTTTTTTTACACAGAGTGTGATGTATGTATGGAATGAACTGCCAGAAAAACAGTGGGAGATGCAAGTACATATTTCAAAGACATTTAGACCAACATATGAATGGGAAACGTTTAGAGGCATATATGCCAAGTGCAAGCAGATGGGATTATTATAATTTAGAAAACCTGGTCAGCATGGACATGTTGGACCAAAGGGTTTGTTTGAGCACGATATAACTGTATGAATGTAGAAATTGACGAAAATGTATGAAAAGATATGATGTAATAAATTGGTAAGAAATATAAAAACAAGCATCATGAGCTTTTCTGTCAACATAAAAAAAGCTTGAAGATGTGTGTGTGAGCTGAGGGGGAAGTGAAGTGAGGAAAGTACATTGAAGCCATTAGGGGGGTGTGACTGGAGAACTGGCCAAAGGGAACAGGCAGGTAATTTACACTAGTAATTTAAATCACTCCTCATGAGGAAAGTAGTGTAAGAATGTCAATGGTATAAACAAAATGGTAACAGGAGGGAAGTTATTGAACTGTCTCTAACAAAAGGTACAAGGTATTTACCTAACAGGTAAGAATAAGGGTAGGCAGGTCAGCAGTAATTCATAGTTAATTTTAAAAGAAGTAGTCACAGAGTGACTAGTGACATTGTGTGAAATATTTCATAACTCTTTGGATTACAGGAGTGTTCCATTGAAACTGGAGATCCTCCAATGTGGTGCCTATCTTGAAGAAAGGAATGAGACAGAACGCAGGAACAATTTAGCCTAACCATTATTGGTGGGAATCTGCTAGAGCTTGTTATTAAGGAAGGAATTGCAGGGCAGTTAGAAAAGCTTAATGCAGAGTTGGCATGGTTTTGTGAAGGGGAAACTATTTTTGCTCTGTCACAACATACAAATTCTTTTTTGGAGATCCCTGAGAAGGTCAAGATTAGAGTCATGCTGGAAAAGCACAGCAAGGCAGGCAGCATCCAAGGAGCAGGAAAATCAATGTTTCGGGCAGGAGCCGTTCATCAGGAATTCCTGAGAAAGTGACAAGCAGATTTGATAAAGGGCACTGGTTAACATGAGACTTTCCAGAAAGTTTTCACAAGGTATCACAAAATAAACGTTCTGAGACAAGACAGAGGCTTGTAGTATGATGAATAATATATTTGCATGGGATAATGGTTGCTTAACACATAGAAATCGGAGTGTCAGGATTAATGGATCTTTATGATAAAGGTGTATCTACTGGATTACCACAAATATCAGGCCGAAGGCATCAGTTATGTACAATCTATACTGATAGCCTGACGGCGGGAGCTGAGTGCAATATACATTGGAGTTAGTGGATCACTTTGCGAACCAAAATGCAGGCTGCTATTTAATGAAGAGGACTCCCAAAAAAGGAGTAGTACAAAGGGATTGGAGTGTTCCTGAGTATGAAACGTAACGTCAGCATGCTGATGCAGCAAGTAACTGGGTTGGTTCATGAGGCGGCTTCCTGGGATGAAAGCGTTGAATTATTGAATACATTTAAAATGGTGAGGAGATTATTCATTGTGGTTGAAATAAATGAGGGTGATATTACTGAAATGTACAAGATACAGAGGGGCTTGACAAGGTAGATGCTGAGAAGGTGTTTCCCCTGAGTCTCGAACTCGAGGTGGTAGATACCGAATAAGAAACATTGATTTCAATCTGAGGTGAAAAATGAAGCATTCTCTCAGAAGGTAGTGAATGTCTGGAATTCCCTAACCCAGAGAGTTGTGGAGGGATACAAGGAATTGGGTAGGAAAGTGGAGTTGAGCTCGGAAGTAGATCAGCCATGTTCTTATTGAATGAGAATTCAGTCTTGAGGGGCCGAATAGCCGTCTCATGTTCCTACTTCTTAGTCTTTTATGTCATGCTTTTGGAAAGTGATTGGTTATTTTCCTGGAAGTCGTGTTGTACAATGTTGCATTCGGGAGAGGAGAAAATTTGCCTGAGTTAATCCTGGATGGGATATGGGATCTGCATTTAAAGCAATTCCAGAGCAGAAGTTACAGAGTGAGGAAGCATGGAAAAAAGGATTGCGGCTGGGGGCCACTTTATGACCTAAGCCTAGAATTTCCAAGTGCATTTCCGAAACTACACCTAACCATCAGCGTGGCTTCGATCTGCCTGTTTGTAGCAGGTCCGAAGGGAGGAATGGAACATCAGAACATAGGGTTGAGGGACACGAGTGGGCTGAACGGCCCTTTGACATTACCCCACCAGTAAATAAGGTCATGGCTCATCTCATTGTGGTCCCAGCTGCACTTTTCTCTCCATGCACCATTATCCCTGATTCACCTGTCTATGGAAAATCAGACAAAGCCAGCCTCGATATAATATAATGATTCAGCCATCCCAAACTTCTGGGAAGGGGAATATCCACTTGAGTGAAATCCGACTTTGTGAATTTTTCCTCACTCCGGTTCTGACTGATGTTGGAGGGTGTCACTGTTTCCTTTTCTCGTCCCACTACTCCACTGTTCACAACAAATTTTAAATGTAACCGGGTCGGTGATATGACCGATGATAAAGGTCTCAGACGGGGTCAGGTTCAGTGATAGGAACAAGTCAGGCAGATTTCTTTCGTCAGCCGCAGGTAACTAATAGGGCTAACGGAGCAGCGTGATAGATTTGTGGTAAACACTGCTACGTCATATCAGCAAGGAGCTCAGCTCAATTCCAACCTCGTCCAACACTCTATGTGGAGTTTGAACATTCTTCCCGTGTCTGTGTGGGTTTCTTCCCAGTTCTCCAGTTTCCTCCCACAGTTCAAAGATGTGCAGCTTAGTTTGATTGGCCATGCTAAATTACCGATTAGACAGTTTATTTTTGTTTTCTCAGGGTGTAGTGAGTCTTTGGAACACTCTTCCCTGCAGACCATTCGAGGCAGAGATATTGAGTATTTTTGAGGCAAGGTTCATGAATCACAGATGAGTCAAGGATTATCGAGAGAGGGCAGCAATGTGCAGTGTTGGGAAAATGTAGACAGTGGTACTGAATGACACGGCTTCAGAATATGCAGGAATTAAATGAAATGATAACATCAATAAGGTTTTACCGGGAAAACAAAATGGCAGCGATCTGAAAGGTCAGCTTTGCTGATCTCTATCACAATAATGCTCTACCCCACCCCACCACAGTCATTTACTTACAATTGAACACTACAAGAGCTACAGAATCCTCACTAATGCCATTTTGTCAAGTGGAAATGACAAAATATGGGAAAGGATCGAGTAAGTCCCAACACGCAGCGCACCCATTAGAAGCATCGAACATGTCTGTGGCCGCACCTGTAACACCCTCTGTTCGTTTAATGGACCGAGTCACTCACCAGGACTTGGTCACCGAGTTCACCAAGTTACGGGAAATGACTGAAACCATGATTGAAGACAAATTCAGCGGGAGGATAGAACCACTCTCAGCAGTGCTCCAAAATCATGAGCAGCAACTTGAAAGCCTTGGAAACAGAACAGATGAGGTCGAGAGCCAAACTGTAGGGGCAGAGACTGTGATCGATTCCTGTAAGGAGCGGATCCTCACCTTTGCAAAACAGGTCCGTAACTTAGCTGAACAAGGTGACGTCCTCGAGAACAGGGACAGGATGAAGAATGTTCACATAATCGGTCTGGTGGACCGGACATAGGGTGATCAGTCAGTGAGTTTTTTTTGCGAGAACTGGTTGCAAAGATTCCTTCACAACAAAGCTGAAGAGGGACGGGTGAAGAGTGAGACAGTTCATCGGGTTACGGTGCGCGGGTCATACTCCGACCAACGCCCTCACCCTGTCCTTGTGCTATTACATTGGTGCAAGGACAAACAAAGACTTAGGGAAGCCTCCAGAACACAGGGAAGAGACCCGAAGAGGGCTCCAGGATTATGTTCTTCCAGGTCTTTTCAGCGGCAGTGATTCAGAAAATAAAATCTTTCGATGATAACAAGAGAAGATGAAGGGAACTTGAGATTCAGTATTCCTTAATGGACTCAGCGGTGCTCCGTATGCACTAGTGGATCTTTCAATAGATCCACTAACTCTCCAGAGGTTGTGAAAACTTTTTGGGCACTTTAAAGTAGGCTGGATGCGTTAATGGAAAGCGATAACCTTGTTTCTCTTTTTTAAAAGAAAGTTTGATGGCAGTTTCTGGTATTAAGCAGTGTTAAATTATAGACGGGGCTGGATAGAGTACATACTTTTAACTCCTTCATTAGTATTAATGCTCGTTTTTCTCTTGCTTAGTTTGTGTGTTGGGTTGGGCTCAAGCTGGACGGAGTTATGAAGGTGATCGTGATGACTGAATGCCTACCTAAGGGCAGTTCAGTCCCGATGTTTGTGATTAATTACCCTGGATGCAGTATTGATAATGGGGCAGAAGATAGAGATTTGTGAGGTGAAAATGCTCCCAGTCGACGGGGGGTAAATGAGTGCCATTGGCACTTTGTATCTTTTTTTGTATTTGTATGTATTTAGTTTTGGAACGTTTTGAGAGCTTATTAGTTGTAGTAGCTTTAGGTTGTTTTTTTAGGCTCTATGATTCTGTTTTCATTGGTGCTCAGCGATTTGTAATTCGAGTTCTTCCTCTCTGGATTTCAAATATTGTTTCAGTGTATAATGGCAAATGTCGTGCTTAAATGGTGTATCTAGAACATTAAGGGGAGCCATTCGCCAGTTAAGAAAAAGGAGAGGGTGGATATTGTCGTATTGCAGAGATGCACTTTGATGACAAGGAACATTTGACATTACAGCAAGGTGGGTTTGATCGGGTTTATTTCTCATCTTTTAACACTAGGAATAAGAGAGAAACCATACTGGTGAGGAAGAATCTTTCATTTAAATTAGTAGATTGTATTAGATACCTATGGGAGGATTATAACCCTCAAAGATATATGGGGAACAAAGCAGCAGTTTGAATGTTTATTGCCCCCGGTTCACTGCCGGAAATTCCTGATAGATGCTTTTTCCAAATTAAGTAACCTTTCTTCGTCGCACATTATCGTAGGAGGAGATTTCAATTGTATTTTGCACCCACAGTGGACAGTATGCCCAAAGGCTCCATGCACCATCTTTCCAATCTAAGCAATTAGTGGATTTTTGTGTGGAACTGGGGCTGGTGGATGTATGGAGGCAGATCCACCTCATAAACAGGGATTTTATTTTCTTCTTTAACCCGTAGAAATGCCACACTAGTGTTGATGTCTTCCTCACCTTGCAGCAATCTTCAATTCAGTGGTGTTCTGGACAATTGGGAATATTACCATTTCTGACCATGCAGCGAAATACTTATTGGTTAAGATCAAGGGAAATATAGCAGGTTCAAGACACTGGCTAATCCCTTTATTCTTAAGGATATTAAGTACATTGAGTATTTCTGTAATGAATTCAGATCTTTCTTAGCCATTAATTCAGATTCAACCAGTAACACACCCATTCTATGGGAATTGCTAAGGCTTATGCCAAAGGAACAATTCCTTAGGATGCGGCAGAAGCTGGAGCAGGAACGCTTGCTCCAGGCACTGTTGAAGGCAGCCGAGAGGGCACACTGTGATAGACCCTCGGTGGCTCGGCTGCAGAGGATCACAACGCTTCGGTTTGCTGTGAATTCCATGCTCACACAGACAGCCAAGCACGAACTTACTTTTGCAAAACAAAACCGGGCAAGACGTTAGCCTATCTTGCGATGAAAAAGAGAGCCCCAATGCCATTACCTCAATTAGGGAAGGTACTGGGACCCTTTCCTGCGATCCCATAAAAATTAAAACAGCATTTCGGAGATTTTACTCTGAATTATATCAGATTGAGCATTATGAGGATAGATGGATTAAGCTGGAATCTTTCTTCAAGAACTTGGACCTTCCAGGGGTAACCCCCGAATAAGAGTCTTGCCTTCATTCACCACTGTCAGTGCTGGAGGGTGTAAAGCAGCTTCGAGGCGGAAAGGCGCCCGGTCCTGACAGATGTCCACGTGTGTTTTATGAGGAATTTATAAACCTGTTGTCAGAGCCGATGCTTACTATGTTCGTCACTCACACAGTCACGACTGCATCCCACCATCCTTAAGAGAGGCTCATATCTCTCTTATTCTGAAGAAAAGGAAGACACCGAAAGATTGTGCTTCCTATCGGCCTATCTCACTTCGAAATATTGATTTCAAAATTCTGTCTGAGTCCCTCACATTGAGGATGGAAACTATTTATCCTTCCATTGTCAAGGCAAAGTACTCCCTTAGTAGTCTGCTCCTCATAGACAAAATGAGGACAGTTACGAAGTATTACCATTTCCCAATAAATATCAATAATTTTAAAGTAGGGACTCTAATGTGTCCGATCGAAGGCAATATCGCCAAACCCCATTTCTTACCCCAAAACGTGGTGTACCATGTTTCCGACGGGGAATACTGGATTCCATGTTTAAACTATGGACAACCAGTTGGTTTATCTTGCTTGGATGATTTATCTGAGGGAGAAACAATGATGTCCTTTGATCAAAATAAGTCGTAACTAATGACTACCGAGTAGAGATCTGTTCTGTTTTCTTTTTATCAGATCAGAGATGTTATTCAGAAAAGAACCACGCTTTTAATAGACCCGTACAGATCCGATACAGAAAAGAGGGTGCTTATTGCTAAGAACACACTCTCTGTCAGTACCCTTTACCATTTGTTGCAGAGTGACCCCTTAGACGAGACTTTGTGCCTTTATGAGGTCTGCAAACAATTTTGGGGGTTCAGATCTCTTCGGACACAGGGGAGGATATTTGTGAAAATACAAGAAGTATTTCAATCTGTAAGAAGACTTTTGCCCTGAAGTTGAAGATTCATCATAGAGTCTATCTGGCCCCAGACACTCTCTCAAAATTCAAGTGGGAGTATGTCTTAAATACAAAATGACTATGGACACTCTTACTCATTGCTTGTTGACCATCCACCGGCGCTATAGGAGCGGTGTGTTCGCTGGGATGGAGAGGATCTTGCGGACAGAATTGGAGATGGTTCAGGTTTCCCTTTTCCTGGGCCTGCCCAGTCTACCTTACTCAGATGTGCATAGGAAAAAATACTTCAATACCCTCACGCTCTGAGTTCAGAAAAAAAAAAGTTCTGTTGAGTTGGGTGTCTGAAAACCCCGTGGGTCTATTGGTTTGTCGTAACCTTGTCATGGAGCATAGCCCTTTGGACTTTTTAAAAGGTATTTTGCACCATACAATAGAGGATTTTTATTCGACATGACAGCCCTTTTTGAATTACCAAGGTACAGGCTAATATAGCTATGACGAAATTGACTAATGAATCTAATGTCCAGAGAGGAAGAATTACGAACAAATGAACGTGTATTAATTAACGCTCTTGAAGGTTGAGAGCTATAGTTTTGTTACAATGAGTTCCAGTTATCGTTTTTTATTTTTTATTTTTCTTCGGCCCATTGATTTACCTTTTCTTATATACATGCACATGGGTGTAATTGTGTTCAATTTGCATTGCTTTTTCAGTTGGGTACTTATTTGTTCATTGAAGCATTAAACTAATTTTCTCTGAATAAAAATACTTTTGAAAAAAATTAAAATGTTAACATGGATAGAATAGAGTCCCAAAGGACCACTTTCTCATCAGTGGGACCACAAATTATGATTTATCTTAAGGGTCATCACACCTCGGGTGACAGGATGATGTTGAGAGGGTGTGCCCTTCGTAGCAACCTCTGTCTGTGTGGGGAACTGAACATGCGCTGTTGGCTTTCCTCTGCATCACAAGCCATCCATCCAGCCAACAGATTGCGAGACTGTGTAACTGCTATAAATAGAAATAGCCAAAGTCAATGTAAAATATAAACTTTGATAAGAAGGAAAAAAAAGGTACAATTCAGATAACGGTCAAGATAGTTGCTGAGGGGGAAAAATCTCCGCTGGAAATTGTACGTTATAACGAGAGAGTTGATTGGATGCTATCTTTGGTTGAATAAGTTGAACCAAGTGAAATAACCGGAATTACTAATTGTGATTGGATGTCGATAACTATACAATATGAGTACATTTTTGATTGGTCTCTGTGAAGCATTGTATGAAAGTAAAAAGCTGATGGAACATATTTTTTGGAGGGTTGGTCCCCATGGGAAATGCCTCCCAAACACAAGCTTGAAGAAACCCAGGGTAGAAAGTGCGTGAGTGTCGTCTGGTTTGTGACAGGAAACCAGGGGGCTGAAGGATTGAAAGTTCCTGCAACGTGAAGCTCAGGAGACAGTCAGATCACCCCCGATCTTATTAAATGGTACAGCACATTTGAAGGGCGAAATGGACTCAATGTGAATTTTAATTGCATATGATTTTAAAAAAAAACTGTTCCTTCACCTCATGTTTTACACACTGGGGCACTGTCATTTTCCTGAAACTGGGAATTATTTGGAATATTATCTAGAACATTCCATAATCAACATTCTCTGGAGAATTCTACAATCTGTGGAGATATTACAAAGGAAAGAGACACGGTGGGGGGGGGGGGGGTGGGGGGGTGGCGGGGGCGTGCTGTATGCAAGAGTGAGAGTGGTGGAGCATGAGCCTTGTTCGGATGTCGGTGCTGGAACAGACATACATTGAGTGTGAGGGACAAACAGCATACGATGCCCCTTATCCTCACAGAGTTGGGAATGTTATCGATGTTTGTCCTGAAGTGCTGGTCATTGCTACTGATCTCAGATACTGCACTGAGCTGGGTGGTGAGCTCAGATCATGCTTGGTGGGTCTGGTGGTACTAGGGAAGAGATGTACTTAACCATCCGCCAGGATATCTGTGACTCTGTTGACAAACCGTGGGGTAATTGACCCTTATCTGCTATGCTCTGGGTAAAACGTACATGACAGCTCCAAACTGAGGAAAGCTCAATCGAGTGCCCATTGTCCTTTTAAAGATGGCACGAGTGCCAGCAATAATGGAATATCCAGTGGCATCTGGGAGATAGTGGGTACCTCCAGCCAAAGTGGGTGGAAGAATCGGGTTAACATTGAATGAGAGTGACACCATGGGTTAGGGTGGGTAGTTAATGAGGTGAGTTCGGTAAGATAGCACCAGAAAACTAGTTTGGCCTCGTGCAAAGAATCCCCCTGTCACACTCAATGGAAATCACTCAAAGATAAATTATTGTTAGATTCAGACGGATAAGTTGAACACTCTGCTGACCCCATTCACATTTACAGAGCTGCAGAACAAATCCTCATCCAAAACTCTCCATCATCTGAACTCACACCTATATTCTGTTCACCATCATTCCTGGTAATACTGGCGTATTTTACTGGATGCTATCGAAATGTCTATATCTCAGCATTCTGAAACCTGTGAGCACATCCTTCCATGATATTGTTGCTCAATCTCACCCTCTCTGTCTATACCCAAAACCACTTTCATTTACAGTCATGCACGGAGACAGGACCTTCAGCCAAAACTGGTCCATACCAACCAAAATGTCCGTCCACATTAACCGCAATTCCCTGCACTTGGCCCATATTCTTCTCTGTCTTTCCAATTCATATATTGTTCGAACAAAGTGCAGCGAGGTTTTGTGATGTCAAGGAAGGCTTCAGGAAAGATCTCGCTGAATCTACCATTCATCTCACCCCAGCAATCAGATTACACAGAAACATTTTGACTAGAGATTATAAACAAGAAGTACAAGCAAATACTGGTGGGAGATGTGTATGGAAGTCAATACTGCAGGGAAAAAATGTACGTTCTAAACAGGAGATTAGATATACAAGCGTTTGCAGGCAAAACCCGACGGGTCTGGTACTATTTGAAGGAAGAAAGTCGGAAGTTTGACCCTCGAATAGCATAGCAGGTTAGGGCACATCCAAGGAGCGGGAAAGGCTATGTTTCGGTCATCAGCCTTTCATCATGAATTTACTTCAGAATTCACTTTTTCCTAATCCTCTGTAGGAAGAGAGTGAGTCAACATTTTTAATTTGGGATTTCTTCATCAGAACAGCTTTTGTTTTTGATCTCTAGTATATGCAGCTCTTTGTTTTATTTTAGATCAGCAATTATCTTGCATGTTGCAGTATTAATGAACAACTTGATCTGGGAAGAGGGGAAGGGGTGAGGGCAAAGATCAGGCAGTGTGTCAGTCACAGCTTAAGGCCCTGTGGAGGTAAAGGAAGGCTTGTTGGAAGCACCACATTGGAATTCGGCATCATTTGAACAGATGTGACAGATTCAGAGAAAGTGGGAGGATGCAGTTTCTCGCGCAGCTGGTCATTGAGTGTCACAGTGGATAGCAATACGGCCTTACAGCATCAATTACCTGTGTTCGATTCCACCCTTTGGTGACATTCTGTGTGTGTTTGCACGCTGTCCTTGTGTGTGCGTGAGTTTTCTCTGGGTGTTTGGTTTTCCTCTCACAGCCAAAAATGTCCAGGTTAGATTCAGTGACCTCAATAAATTGTTCCACTGATCCAGGGATGTGCAGGTTCGTTGGATTGTCTGTGGAAAATTTAGAGTTACCGGGGTAACGTTTCAGTTTGTTGCTCAGGATGTTATCAGGAGGGTCATTGTGGGCTCGGTGGGCCAAATGGCCTGGTTCCACACTGCAGGGCTTCTTTAATTTGTATGTACCTGTCTGTGTTTGAAAACACTTCCCAGGATGCTACCTTTAAGTGCTAACACAATTTGCCTTAACAAAATATTACACCTTCCGTTTCTATCTTTAATGTGAATGTCTCTGTCCATCTGATTCTTTCCCTGGCCTTGGTTTTTCGTTGTGTATTGTATCGAATGCTGGCATCATGAATTTCAGAAATAATGTAATGGTGTGCGTCAGGCTATTGTTCACTTCCCGTTGTGTCCCATGTGTTACTCCATGGACAGGGGAGGGTGTGCTGTGCTGTTGTTCACTTCCTGGTGTGTGCCTTAAGGTGCTTCATGAAGAGGTGTGTGTGTATTCAGGGCAGCTGTTCACTTCCCGGTGTGCCCCACGTCGTGCTCCATGTTGGACAGTGGTGTGTGTGCTGGGCTGTTGTTCACTTCCTGGTGTGTGCCTTAAGGTGCTTCATGAAGAGGTGCGTGTGTATTCAGGGCAGCTGTTCACTTCCCGGTGTGCCCCACGTCGTGCTCCATGTTGGACAGTGGTGTGTGTGCTGGGCTGTTGTTCACTTGCTGGTGTGTCCCATGTGGTGCTCCATAGACAGGGGGTTGTGTTTCGGGTTATTGCTCACTTCCCAGTGCGTACCAAGTTGTGCTCCATGTTGGACAGGGAGTTTCAGCATCTTTGACTCATGTCTTTAAAATTTGGTCTGTGCCTGTCTACTGAACGCCTGTGTTTGTCCCTCTCAGCTGATCACGTGGTCAGAAACACGAGGAGGACCCTGAAGTATAATTATAAAGGAGTAGATATCTCACTTTTAGTGGAGGGAAGTCTGATTGTCTCCTGTTATTGAAAAGTTAGTGGAGGGGATGGGGATGGGGATGGTTTGCTGGAGGTTGTGCTGTGAGCTACCTCAGACGTTCATGGAGACCTGAGGATTTGGTGACCCAACTCTGGATGGAGCATTGGGACTGTAGTTATAGCATCAGTGTCTGTAACATGAACAACAAATGGAGCAGAGGCTGCAGAGCATGGACGCTCTGAAACCACGGACTGGGTGTGTGTGGGGAAAGGGATCTGCTAAATCTGTCTGGTCTTAAAGTAGCACAGACACTCACTCTCATCCTTAAACATACACGCACACACACCCTCTTTCGCTCACACACATGGAAAGAAACATACACACCCTCTCTCTCTCACTCGCACCCCACCCCCATCCTCCCCCACCCCCCGCCACATACACACTCCGCATCTCTCGCACAGACACACCTATAAATCTGGGGGGCTAATTTGCGTTTGCAGTTTTATATTTGGTGGATAGATTGTATTTTGTTCAAAACAACATTCAATTTGTACGCAGCCAATCATGTGGCATTTTATAAAGTCTTGCAGTGGAAATAAAACCAGTATGACTCCAGGGTGAAAAAAGTCGGACTCCACACAAGACCTTCCATGGTTGATGCAGGGAAGGTCACATCTTAGCAAACGTAATAGAATTCTTTGAGGAATGAAAAAGTTGATAGTGGAGAAAGGGATGTAGATGTCATGTACATGGACTTCAGTAAGGCGTTTGATGAGATAGACTGATGGAGAAGGTGAAGTCGCAGAAGTCCATGGTGTACTAGCTAGATTGATTAGAGAACTGGCTGGGCAACAGGAAACAGAGTGTCGTAATGGAAGGGAGTTTCTCAAAATGGACAATTGTTCTGTGTGGTGTTTCACAGGATCCGTGCTGGGACCACTGTTTGTTGTGATATACTACATGATCTGAAGGAAGGTATAGGTGGTCTGATTAGCAAGTTTGCAGATGACACGAAGATTGGTAGAGTAGCAGGAAGTTGAGTGGACTGTCAGAGAACACAGCTGAATGTAAATAGATTGGAGAGTTGGGTGGCGAAAAGGAAGATGTGAGGTGATGCATTTTGGAAGATCCAATTCGAGAACTAATTGTGCAGTAACTGGAAAAAGCCCTGGGGAAAATTGATGTGCAGAGAGATCCGGGTGTTCAGGTCCATTGTTCGCTGAAAGTGGCAGGTCGATAGAATGATCAAGAAGGCATACAGCACACTTCCTTCCTGCATTCTAACAATTTAAGAAGTGGAGAACCACAGACCAGTTAACCCGTCACCAACTGGAGGGAATCTGTTGGAATCTATTGCGTTCAAGTGTAGGTAGGCCGTATTACAGTTGTGTATGACTTTGGTTCGGTCACATTCGGAATACTGCAGACAGTTCTCGTTGCCACATTACTGAAAGGTTCTGGATGCTTTGGAAAGAGGGCAGAGGATTTTCACCAGAATGTTGCCTATTATGGTGAGAACGACATATAAAGAGAAATTTGGTAAATTAGGATTAATTTCATTAGAAAGATGAAGGTTGAGGGAGGACTTTATTGAGATTTACAGAATCTTGAGAGATGTAAACAGGGTGGATAGCAAGAAGCTTATTCCCAGAGTGGGGGACTCAGTTACTAGGGGTCAAGAATTCAAGATGAAAGGGGAAACCTTTATTGGAGATATGCTCGAAAAGTTCTTTGCGCAGAGGGTGGTGAGTGGCTGGAATGCGTTGCCAGCTGAGGTAGTAGAGGTGGGGACGATAGCGTCATTTAATATGAGGAAGCAGAGGTATCCAGATCCTTAGAAAATAGGCGACAGATTTCGATAGAGGATCTGGATCGACACAGGCTTGGAGGACTGAAGGGCCTGTTCCTGTTCTGTGATTTTCTTTGTTAATTGTAAATACTGGCGAAAAGCGTCTGTTGGTACTTGAAAGGAAAATGAAATCAAGATCAAATGTGACACAGCGTATGTCTGGATACAATAATTTATTGTAGAGAACAGAAAAATGACAAGGAGACGAAACAGTTAATTGCATCTGTCTTCAAAGATGACTTCCAGAAAATCTCCCAGAAATACCAGGTCACCACGGGATCTTTGTAACTAAAGACTAAAATAATTCATATACAGTTATGAAGTTGTATTTGGAAACAGAACTGGGATGAGGATTGATCAGTCTGACAGACGGGATATAATTCAAACTGAAATTTCAGAGAAAACAGCAATACACATGTTGATTACAATAGGGACAACTGTACTTTTCTGTATTCACTTCAGACGGTTATAAATGCATTCAAATGATTAACGAAGGGAAGGAGTGGGAGAGTGAAGGACTACAGGCCAGTTAGTTGTTATCCGCAGAAGGGAATCTGTTTCAACCTATTGGAACGAAGATCTTTTTGGACACTGAGAAAGTAATAGCAAATTTCAAGTGAATTGTTCTGCACTTATGAAAGGGAAGTTACAATTTACAAAGTTTTTCTTGAAGATATCTCTTGTATTTGTAAATAATGGCAAATCAGTGAATATGGTACAGTCAGATATTCAGGACGAGTTTTAATTAGCACACGCAGTAAGTTAGCAGAAAACATTAAAGCAATGTGTATTGGAAGGAACATATGCAAACAGGGGAAGGTAAGCACTGGAGAAACTATTGGAGAACATAGGTGGTGGTAGAAGGTTGTTTGTGTGACTGCAGCCCGGAGTACGCTGGTGTGCCACAGGTTTCAGTGCTGTCTCCCTTTAAACGCCTTCATTTAAAGGGAATCCGAATACAGATGAAGAATCAACTAGACTCAAAGTGTTAACTTAATCTCTCTTTGCGGACGCTGTCTGACTCACTGTGATCTATAGCATGTGTTGGTCTCAGTGCAGATTTTGCTTCTGCAGTGATTTGCTCCTACTAGAAGTAAAGACATTCTGCACGAGTAACACAGAGATTTGAGGAGACTGTACCTGTACAATTTTGATGTCGTGATCTAAGTAAAATAAACTGATCACATATATTGAATGGGCTTTCTCCAGATTAATTCCTCAGATGGCACAATGGACTGCTGAGGAGACTTGGTCTGAGATCAAGGTGGAAATTTGTGTTTGAAACTGGAGACGCTGATTGATTGTTATATGAGAATTTCACGTCTGTTTTACTTGGGAAAAGGAGGAGGCAGATACAGAACTCAAGAAGATGGACTGGTATAAAATTGGACCAATCCCCAAGTCCAGATCAGTTACATCTCAGGCTGCTGTTGGAGACAAGGGATGAAAGGCGCTGATGCAAATTTTTAAATAGAATCTGGTCACAGGTGAGGTGTCCGAGGACTGGAGAACACCCTTTATAGGAAGGGTTGTAGAGATAGAACAGGGAACTATACACCAGTGTGTTTCAGATCAGTGTTAAAGAAAATTTTGCACAAGACAGGTGGTGTTAGAAGGCTGTTTGTGTTACTGGAGACCGGTGTCCCCGGTATACCAGAGTGATCAGTGCTGTGTCCATTATTACTTGTGGTATTCATAAATGGTGCAGGTGTGGATGTAGAGGGGGAGTGGGAGTGTGATAAGTAAGTCTGTGTTTGATACAAAGATTGACCGGGTGATTGGCAGTGAGGAGGAAGGTCTTATGTGACAGTAAGGTACAGATGGAATGGTCAGATGGGTGGATCAATGGCAGATCGAATGTAAGTCTGATAACTGAGGTGATGCACTTTGGCAGAAGGAACTAAATGGGGAATACGCAATGAATTGAAGCACACAAGAAAGATCATAGGGAGCTTTTACACACATTCTTGAATGTGACGTGGGAGAATAAAAGGTTACGTAAGAAGTCAATGGAAGCAGTAGGCATAACCTTTACTCATCGAGGCATAGATTACAAGATCGATGTAGCACTTTGTTGAGGCCAATATGGAATACTATGTGGAGTTCTGGGAGCCACATTACAGGAAGGATGTGATTATTCTGGAGGGGGTGCAGAGATTCACCTGGATGTTTCCAATGATGGAGCATGTCAGCTATGGAGAGAGGCTGAATAAGCTCGGATTGTTCAGTTTGAATGAGAGAAAGCTGAGGGGGACGTGATTCAGAAGGATAAGATTAGAGGGACATGGACAGGGTAGATAGACAGTAGCTGTTCCTTTTAGTCAAATGGCCAAAAACAGGGGAGCACACGTTTAAAGGGAAGGATTTGAGGTTTAGAGATGATTCGGGGATTGTTTTTCACCCAGAGGGTCATGGAATCTGGAATGGACTTCCGAAGGTGGGGCAGTTATCACGGGTAATCTCACAACCATTAAAAATTACTTGGACGAGCACTTGAAGTGTCATACCATTCATGGCTACGGGACTGATGTAGGAAATTTGGAATAATATAAATCGTGCTGTATTTTTGATGGTACAGAGTCTATGCTTCTGTGATTGTATGTCTGTGGAAGGTCAATCATTGAACAGCTTAAGACAGCAACTAATGGACTTTGGAAGAGTACATTAACAAGCGTGAAATGTAAAATCTTCTCAACGTACAATATACCAAGGTGAAATGTTGGAGAAGATAATTGTAGCTTCCTTACAGTCCAAAACCAACGAATGGAGAAGAGGAAAATGGCAGACTATGAAGCATTTACTTCAGTTCTGCCTTCATGATAGGATATTAAAAAAATGCTTCCAAACAATTTGAAGTCTACTGAGAAAGAAAGGAAATACAATCAATCACTAACTAAGCAGTTTTGGAGAAAGTATTTGTACTGAAATCTGATAAATCCCCATGGAATGATAATCTATATCTCTGATTCCTAAAGAAGGTGGCCATGGGAATAATGGATACTCTGCTTTCCGTGTTCCAAATTCCAGGTGATTGAATTGACAGATTTGAGAGCAGCAAATGGAATCCCAATATTTCTAAAGGAGGCAGGGAGACAGCAGGAAATTACCGTCTGCTTAGTACCAGAGAAGCAATCAGGACAATACAAGAGTCTATTAGAAAGAACGCTTTGCCAGGGAACTTTGAGAATTATGTTAATTTGAAAGTAATGAACATGGATCAAGTCAATACCAAATTATTAATGGAGAATAATATTGAAGATTCCGACTGCGAAATAAATTATGGCGAAGCAATAGATGCAGTGAATTTGAATTTTCAGAAACATTTTTGATGATGTCCCAAGTGTAGTGTTGTGACAATGCTACTCCTTTAACAAGGTTATGCTGTCTTTGTTTTTCTTTCATAGCAGTCTGAAAAGCAGCGAATCCAAAGAGTCTGGGTTTGACAACTTGGGAATGCTTTCAAGTTGAAAATTAAAACACGTACAATGAGGAGCGAGCTATGCTAGATCCGGTCCTGTGTAATGAGACAGGAATAATTAATGAACTCTTAGTTAGGAATCAACTTGGAAGGAATGATGACAGTATGGTTGAATTTAAAACACAGATGGAGAGTGAAGATAAAATTTAATACCAGGGTCCTGTGCTAAAACGAAGGAGACTACAACAGAATGGAGGGAGGACTTGGCAAAAGTCAACTGGAAACAAATACCTTATGGTGAGAGTTGACGAGCAGTGGAGAATTTTCAAAGGATTTTTTCCAAGTCCTAAGTAAAAGTATATTCAGTGAAAAGGAAAGACTCTCAGAAAAGGGGCAGTCTGCCGTGGGTGTCTAAGCAAATACGCAAGGCTATGAAATTGATAGAGATGGAATGCAAAGTGGTCAAGAACAGCAGGAACCTAGAAGATTGGGAAAAGATTAAAGATCAACAGAAAGCCACGAAAAAAGCTATAAAGAAAAGTAAGATAGAACACGAAAAAAAAATAGGACAGAATATGAAGACAGATAGCAGATGATTCCCTAAATATATAAAATTAAAATGAGTGGCTAACTTCAATGTTGGTCCTTGAGAGGATAAGAAGGAGCATTTAGTTACAGGATATGATGAAATGGCTGAGGCATTGAACAGGTATTTTGTATCAGTCTTCATAGCGAACAACACTAATAACATGCCAGTGATCGACGAAGAGATTAAGATTCTAGATTAGAGTGGTGTTGGTAAAGCCCAGCAGTTCGGGCAGCATCTGAGGAGCAGAAAAATCGACGTTTCGAGCAAAAGCCTTTCATCAGGAATGCTCTGAACTGTTGTGCTTTACCAGCACCACTCTAGAATCTGGTTTCCAGCATCTGCTGTCCTTGTTTTTACCAAAGAGATGAAGGTAGGTGAGGACTTGTGAACAATCATTATTACAGAGGAGGTAGCATTGGGCAAGCTAATCGAGTAATGGAGATAAGGTTAGACGAATCC
Source organism: Chiloscyllium punctatum (assembly GCF_047496795.1). Classification (NCBI taxonomy): domain Eukaryota; kingdom Metazoa; phylum Chordata; class Chondrichthyes; order Orectolobiformes; family Hemiscylliidae; genus Chiloscyllium; species Chiloscyllium punctatum. The sequence continues at coordinate 363,628 of NW_027309966.1, forward strand.
CCTGGCCCTGATGTAATGTATCCCAGGGTACTAAAAAGATAGCAGGAGAAATAACAAGTGCACTTGTGGTAATTTTCTACAATTTGCTGAACTCTGGGGCAGTCCCAGCAGATTGGAAAACAGCAAATGGAACGCCATTGTTTAAAAAGGCAGGTAGATAAAAGTTGGGGAATTATAAACCAGTTAGCTTCATCTGAGTAGTGGGGAAGATGCCTTGACAATATTATCAAGGAAGAAATAGCAAGGCATTTTGATAGAAAACGGCCCATTGCACAGATGTAGCAAGGATGCATGAAGGGCAGATCATGCTTAACAATCTTTTGGAAATCTACGAAGACATTACGAGCAAGATAGACAACGAGGCAGCAGTGGATCTGGTGTATCGAGGTTTCAAAAAGGCTTTGACAGGGTGCCACATAGTAGGCTGCTGCATAAGATCAAGATGGATGGCGCTAAGGCTGAAGTATTGGCATGGATAAAAGATTGGTTGACTAACGGGAAGCAAAGAGTGGGTATAAATGAGTGCTATCCTGGCTGGCAATCAGTGCTGAGTGGTGTGCCTCAGGGATCAGTGTTGGGGTTGGAATTATTCACAATTTATAAAGATGATGTGGAGTTGGGAGCATGCGTAGTTGGACAAAGTTTGCAGATGGCACGAAGATGAGTGGCAGAGCAAAGTTTGAGAGTACTGTGAAACTTTGCAGAGGAAAATAGTTACATTGCATGAATGGGTATAGGTCTGGCAGATGGAATACAATGTTAATAAATATGAAGTAATCTATTTTGTTAGGAGTACCAGTAAAAAGGATTATTACTTGAATTGTAAAAATGTTACAGCATGCTGCTGTGCAGAGGGACCTGGCTGTCCTTGTGCATGAATCACAGAAGGTTGATCTGCAGGTACATAAAATAATTAGGAACGTAAATGGTATTTTGTTCTTCATTGCAAAAGGGGTTGAATTAAAAAGCAGGAAGGTTATGTTACAGCTGTACAGGGTGCTGGTGAGGTCATACCTGGAGTATTGTGAGCAGTTTTGGCCTCCTTACTTGCAAAGCAATGTACTGGCAGTGGAGGTTATGCAGAGGAGATTCACTCTGGTGAATCTGAAGTTGAGGGGGTTGTCTTATGAGCAGAGACAGAGTAGATCAGCATTATATTCATTGGAATTTAGAAGAATGAGGGGAGGATCTTATAGAAACATAAACAATATTATGAAGGGAAGAGGTCAGAAAAAAGTAGAGAGGATGGTTCCACTATCAGGTGAAGCTAGGACAAGATGGAATAACCTCAATATTAGAGGGAGCAGATTCAGGATTGAATTGAGACAGAACCTTTTCACCCAGAGGCTTGTAATTCTATGGAATTCCCTGCCCAGTGAAGTAGTTGACGCTACTTCAGTAAATGTTTTTCGAGCTGAGATAGATATGTTTTGAACAATCAAGTAAATAACGGATACGGTCAGAGTGCGGGTAAGTGGACATGAGTCCACGAGTCGATCAGCCTTGATGTTACAGAATGGCTGAGCGGGTTAGAAGGACCAGATGGCCTACTCCTGATCCTCGTCCTTCTGTTCTTATGAAAGTTGAGTGGCCAGTTCTCCCAGCGCAGACCCTCTGCTTTGATTTGTTTGGACTGATTTTTCACAGACTGGCTGTTTACTGAAATCAGGCAGCCAGTTGTGAAGCTATCAGGCCAAAGAAGAAGTTCCATGCTGATACCCCCGCCCCCTCTCTCTGATATCTCTCCTGGAAGAAACTGGGTTTGATTTTTCCTTTCGAATTTTCCATGGGGTGTTTATGGCGATTGTTTCAAGTACTTCGAACAACACCTTAGATTATTTAGATACAGATTACTTACAGTGTGGAAACAGGCCCTTTTGCCCAACAAGTCCACACCAACCCCCCAAAGAGCAACCCATCCAGATCCATTTGTCTACATTTACCCCTTCGCTCTGCGCAATTGAGCATGGCCAATTCAGCTAACCGGCGCATTTTTGGACTGTGCGAGGAAACCGGAGCACCCGCAGGAAACCCGCGGAGAATTTGCAAACTCCACACAAACAGTTGCCTGAGGCAGTAATTGAATTCGGGTCCCTGGCGCTGTGAGGCAGCAGTGCTAACCACTTTGCCACGGTACCACCCAATGGCTTTCAACCAATTTCAGATTCTCGGTTGAGAAATGAAGTGCTACTGAAGACCAGAAAGCTTCACCTGGACGATTAGCTGAGTAGCCAACTTTTAATATTTTTTAATATTTATTTATAAAACTTTAAAATGAGAAAAGCTGGGAAAAGTCACTTTAGTTCTACCTACTGTGGAACTAGTAGCATGGAAATGGCTTTTAATTGGCTGTCTCTTGGTATTGTCATCCCTAATCATGTCACACAGTAATGCCCCACATCTATGTAGGCTGAATTGAAAGTCAGTTCTTGGTCTTCCCATGTACCCACTCCTTATGAATTTAATTTGCTTACATCATTAAGTTAGGATAATCTGTTGGGTTTTCGGACAGGTTGTTATTCTGCATGCTATTCTCTTCTGTTTGTGTTTCATTCCGTAACCTTGAAAATAAATTCTGTTTTATTTAAAACTGAGTGGCTTAACAAGCTGCGTCACTCCTGGAATATCTTCCTTACACCTGCTTAAGGCAAGAAGCAAAGTTTGAGTGTGCACTACTTCCTTAAAAAGACTTGAGGTGTTCTGTCCTGGCCCATAACAGTGTGCAACAGTGTGATCTAATATACTGGCATGGGTTGAGAATGGTAGAGAGCTGAAAGAAAAAGTGAGTCAGAATAAACAGTTCCTTTTTTTTGGAGTGGAAAGCAATTACGAGCAGGATGATCCTGGAATTGATGTTTGGCACCCATCTATTCAGGAAGTAGATTAAACATCTGCTCTGGGGTACTAAATGGAATGTTTCAAAATCTGCTGATGGTAGCAAACTGAGAATTGATTGGATGAGGTGGATGTAAAGAAGTTAAAGGTAATTGAGACACGTGGAGGAAATGGGCAAATACGTGGCAGATGAACAGCAATGTGGATTGACGTAACACTGAACATTTTGGTTGGAAAAATATAATATCAGGCTAGCATTTCAAAAGGAATTGATGTGAAATGTTGGTCGATGAAGATAGTAACGTGCATACTTTGTTGACTTCTTCACTGAACTCTGAGGTCCATTCACGGCAGTGCATTCTGAAGCCAGACGTCAATACTGGGATTGGCACTGGCACGCTGCCCCATGTACATAGACCCACCAATTGAGTATATGTAACATTGAAAAGGATCTGGATCTCTCTGTACACCAGTCACTCAAAGCATTATTGGAGCAACTGAAAGCCGTTAGGAAGGTAAATGATGTGTTGACCTTCATTTCCGGGGAATTTGAGTCCAGGAATAAGGGTATTTTATTACAGCTCTACTTGACCTTGGTGAGACCCCATCTCGAACTTTGTGCAGTATTGTGTGCAGTTTTGGTCTCCTTACCTAATGAAGGACAAACCTGACATTGAGGGAGAGCAGCAAAGAATGACCAGACTGATCTATAGGATGACAAACTTGTTGTGGGAGCAGAGTTTGGGGCGACTGAGTCTGTATTCCATGTGGTTTAGGAAAATGAGTGAAGATCTCAGTGAGATATATAATACTCTGACAGGGCGAGATTTATTGGAAGCAGGGATGATAATTCACCTCCTGGGACGTCTAAAACAAGCAGCCACAATATTAGGTACGGCCAGGGCACACTGCATTGAGATGAGAATAAATGTCTGAACTCACAGACTGGTGAATCTGGGAATTCTATGCTACACAAGCCTGTGGAAGGCAAGGCACTGAATTTCGTTAAGTATTTCTTGACACTAAAGGGACAAGGTTGCAGCAGAAGTTTGGTGTGGGGAGAAAGGATCAACCATCGTTATATTGAATGGGGAAGCAAAATTGATGGACCGAAGGTCGTAATTCACATTGTTCCAATAATTAATCACTTCAAAGGATATACAGTATGCAGTGTTTGGGAAAAAAATTGAAGAGATGTTAGACCAAAAACTAGAATGGGGGAGGCTCAATGTGTTGAATGACCTATTCCTTCCCCAATGTTTCTGTGCAGTCTGTGTGAAAACTCTATAACTGTGTCACAAGCTCTCAGCTGTGAGGAAGGAGGCATCTTCTGGATCAACAGGACTGTGTTTCCCATTACCTTTTCTCATACCGAGATTGGTGCTGGGTGTTCTGTTCAATTTTATCCATTAAGGGCTCGGAACAGTTTGATACAATAGAATGTCTTGCTTGGCATTTTAGAGACCGTTGAAGAGTTTGCCACATGTCTATCGTCTGGAGGCACTTTTCGGCCAGAATAGGAAAGCAGGGGAGATTCACTGCCTGAAATTACATTGGGAAGGCAATTGGTGTTTACAATCGACTTTGCTTCAAGGTCACTGTTACTGACAGCAGATTTTAGATTTCGATATTTTATTAGTTGTTTTTAACTTCCACCAGCTGCCAGAGCATTAGCCTGGTCGGGATTGGTAATCCAGTGACATTTCCACAACAGCACCATCTCCACATGGGGACCAATCGGAAACCACACTGAGCAGATAATTTCTGTGCTGCTTGACAGCTCTGTCAAAAATAACTCACACATTTTTGTCTTTCGTGATGGGACTGAGGGGGTGGTAAATGGTCAGATTGTAATTATTCTTCTCTTAAGGGATTGGACATAGTTGAGGAATTTTCCACGTTGCCAGGGAGATATCAGAGTTGGAGCTGGAATGAAACAGTTTCCCAGAGACACGGCTTGTTATGCAGCACAAGTCTTCAGTCCTATTGCAGGAATGGTGTCAGGGCCCATTGCCTTTTTCTTACCTACTGTGTTCAGCTGTTTCTTCATGTCACATGCAGCAAATCGAATTGGTTGGGTATCATCTAAGGGATACTTGTGGCTGAGGATGGTGCAGACATTGCATACTGTCTTTTACACTGATGTGCAGCAAAGTTCCATTCTTTCGGGGAATGGCAAAGCAATAACCTAGTGGTATTGAGCTGTTAGTCTAGCGACCCAGGCAATGCTCATGTGACCTCAGTTCGAATACTGCCACAGCAAATGGTGGAATTCAAATCCAATAAATATTTGGAATTAAGAGTCTAATGATGATCAAGAAACAGTTGCTGATTGTGTGAGAAACCCATCTTGTTCACAGATGCCCTTTCGGGAAGGAAACTGCCATTCATTCCTGCTCTGGCCTACATGTACCTTCAGACCCACAGTAATGTGTTTGACTCTTAACTACCCTCCGGGCAATACAAGATGACCTATCCAGCGACACACTAATCCCATTGAATAATTTAAAAAAATAATATTTGTGGAGTCCTCTTCTTTCGTCAGTAGTTTCATAGTTCAACTCCATTTCTGACTAGCTGTGGCAGGACTGCAGAGCTTCGATCTGATCTGTTTGCTTTGTAATCATTTCGTCCTCTCTATCAGATGTTAGTCCTGTTGTTTGCAATGTATGTGAGTAGTCAAGTGTGGTAGCTTTAAATGGGTTGCCATCAGTTTTAGGTCCACACGGCTCTGACCCTGGTATGTTCACCTCCACTCGCGACTGAAACATCATTCAGCTTAATGAGAATAATGGACTGAGGAATTATCCTGGGCAAAAAGTTACAGATTGTAACTCAGTACAATTCTCCTTCTGTCCAATTGTGATCAACACTATTACATGAATTCCCGGGATTGCGCTGCAACTTCTGCAATGCAATTCTGCTGTCTATCGCCCAATTCATACAGAGACCCATTGACCTGCACCCCGTGAGCTACTCTGGTTTCTGATGTGGTAGCACTTCCATTTTCATATTCTCATTCCTCAGAGCGTTTGTTTATTGTGTCACACCTCTTATTTTCTTGTTTTTCAAAACTCCAAAACGCATTCCGTGAGGTAGCACCAAGGCTCAGTGTTTAGTGCTGCTGCCTCATAGCGCTAGGGACCCAGGTTCGATTCCATCCTCTAGCGACTGTCTTTATGGAGCTGGCGCATTCTCCATGTGGGATTCTTCTGAGTGCTTTGGTTCCCTCCCACAAACCAAAAATTTGCAGGTTAGGTGCATTATTCAGGGGTAAATATAGGATAAGAAAATGGGTGTGCTTGGTTTACTCTTCAGAGGATCGGTGTGGACTTGTTGGGCTGAAGGACCTGTTTCCACAGTGTAGCGATTCTAATTCTAACATTCATCTGAACGTTTTCCCTTGCAGTTATGCCACTTTCGGTGCTTAAATTGAATGTGCTTCACTCTGCTTCTCTCCATGACTTTCATTAAGAACTCTGTAGTGTCAATGATTCCAGTCGTATGTAGTTTCAGAACCAAGATATTTGTGCATCTTTTGTTAATTTACACTTCCCAGTGGAGATAGAAGAGGTGAACGGGCATGTGTTGCAGCTTCCGTAATTGCATGGGAATGTGTCATGGGGAGTTGGGAAGTGTTCAGGATGATGGAGGGTGTTACAGAAGAAATGGTCCCTATGAAATGCTGTCAGTGGTCGCGAGAGAAGATGTGTTTGATAGTGCTGTCCCATTGGAGATGGTGGAATGATGGAAGATGATTCTGTGAATGTGGATTCTAGTACAGTAGAAGTGAGGACGAGGGGAGATCTATCATTGTTCTGGTAAGGAGGGGACGGAGTGAGGACAGAAGCGCGGGAGTTGTGATAGTCACAGCTGAAGGCCCTGTTCAATGGAATTAGCGGACTTCTGATTTGAAGGAAAAGGCGGTCACATCAGTGGCAGTTCACTGGAATGTGGCGTCATCAAACAGAAACAACAGAGATGGAGAAACTGGGAGAATGGAGTCAGCTTCCGCTGATCATGTGTTCAGCTACATGCAGAAGTCCCCCCTGAATGATTGAAAAGACTTAGACATCTAAATTAAGGCTTTCTGTCTCACATCTGATCTGAAGCGGGATGTGGAAGTAGACCCAGAGGAAGGTCAGTGGGTATACCTGGGCAGACATTCAAGCAGATATCCAATAACGCTAAGAAATTGTTGTTTCTGTTCAAAAAGAAGGACTCGATTAGAAGATGTACCACCATGGTTGACAAGGATACCATGATGAGCATTAGTGTAGGGCCAGATTTAGGATGTTTATTTCAGGGCCCATAAGCAGATGTGGGGCATGACTTTCAGCTGTGATTCCTGAATTCTCCCCAGAAACCCCTGTCACTGCTGCTCCATCCTCTTCCCTGCTCCTCTCCTTTCCTGATTCCAGGTTCTCCATCTCAAATTACAGAGCACATTCTCTCACATTATGGTCCCTCCCCACTTCACCTGAAACTCGTTCCCGTCTACCTTCCCTGCACTAGCATCAATCTGCGTTTTGTGCTGCCACCTTGCCACTGGTCTCAGTGTGGCTCAGCCTCACTATTCATGCTGTTTTACACCTCCCATTCACATCTCACTCTGGAAAGTTTCATTGTTGGAGTAAACCGTATTGAAAACACCATTCTCCCTTTGCACTGAATTCACATTGTGATCCCAAATCCAAAAAGTACACCCAGCCTTCATCTCACTCTGCTAAAGGTGCATGCTGACCGTATGGTATAAGAATTCTTTTTTAATAACATAGAACTGGCCAAATATACGTTTTCACTGTTGAGATCATCACCCCCTTTAGACAAAGGAATTTGTTTGCTTGACGTCTCATGAGCACGAGTAAGAATTGCAAGCTGCCTTAGTATTGTAACATGGAGAAAAACAAATTACATTATGAAGTTTGGGCAGTGTGTTGTTTACCTGTCACTTTTAATACTGTTACAAATTTGCAGTGGTTATCTTTAAATGTTTGCTCTTGAAGCTAGAATCAGATGGAGTGTTGAGGGGTGACATTCTAGAAGTTTTAATATCATGGGAGGCATGGATAGGGAGAATAGCCAAGGTCTTTTTGAGAGGACAGGAGAGTCCAAACATAGATGACGTAGCTTAAGGTTAAAAGGAGGAAATTTAAAAGGGACAAATGGACAACATTTTCGCACAGAGGGTAATTTGCTTATGGAATGAGCTGCCAGAGGAAGATGCAAGTGCAGCTACAACAGTTCAAAGACATTTGGACAAATATATAAATGGGAAACGTTCAGAAGCATATGGGCCAAATGCAAGCAGATGAGACTAGTTTCGTTTGGAAAACCTCGTCAGCATGGACAAGTTGGACCAAAGGGTTTGTTTGTGCACGATATGACTGTATGAATCAAAGGAAGCAAGGAAAAAGGGAAGAAAGATATGATGTAAGAAAACTGGCAAGAAATATAAAAGCAAGCAGTGAAAGCTTTAATATGTATATAAAGAAAGTTCAAGATGAATGTATGCCCTTTGGTAGAAATGAAGTCAGGAAAATATATTGAGGATGTTTGGAGGGTATGCCTAGAGGGAACAGACAGATAATTTACACCAGAATTTTATATCATTCCTCACATTAGAAGGCACTGTAAGTATTTCAATGATATAATCAAAATAGCAATAAGAGGGAAGTTAGTGAACTGCCTCTAACAAAAGGAAAAAGGCTTTTTAATAAACATATAAGAGTAAGGGTACGCAGGTCAGCAGTAATCCACAGTTGGTTTTAAAAGCGGCGGTTACAGAATGACTGGTGTTCCTGTGAGAAATATTTCATAACTCTTTGGATTGCAGGAATTTTCCAGTGAAACTGGAGACCCTTCAATGGGGCGCCTGTTTTCAAGAAAACAGCGAGACTGAAAGCAGTAACCATTTAGCCTCAATATTATTGTTGGGAATCTGCTAGAGTCTATTATTAAGGAAGGAATTGCAGGACAATTAGAAAAAGCTTCATGCAAAGTCAACATGGTTTTGTGAAAGGCGATCTACATTTTGCCTGTAAAATCATGCAAAGTTTTTTTTCTGGAGATCCCTGAGAATGTAAAAAAAGGACATGATAAAGGGGATCTGGTAGATACGAGGCTTTCTGAAGATTTTTCATAAGGTTTCACGAAAAAAAACTTGTTACACAAGACAGAAGCTCATAATTTGACAGCTAATATATTAGCATGGGATGACGGTTGGTTAACACATAGAAATCAGACTGTCAGGGTTAATGGATCTTCCTGATGAATCTATCTGCTGGAGTATCACAAATATCAGTCCAATGCAAGATTTAGTTACAATCTATACTGAAAGCCGGAGCTGAGTGCAATATATATCCGAGTTTGAGGATGACACTGAGAACCAAAAGGCAGACTGTTACTTAATGGAGAAGACACCCGCAAAAGGATCAGTGCGAAGGGATGGGATTGTTTTTGTGTCTGAAGCATAACGTCAGCATGCTGATGCAGCAAATAACTAGGTTGGTTCATTAGGCGGGTTCCTGGAATGAAAGGGATTAATTATTGAGTACATCTAAAATGGTGAGGTGTTTATTCATTGTGGTTGAAATGAATGTGGATGATATTACTGAAATGGACAAGAGAAAGAGGGGGCTTGACAAGGTAGCTTTCGAGAATGTGGATCAATTCCAGGGCAGAGAGCCGAACTTAGGGTTGGAGATACAAAATAAGGGAAATCGATACAAAGAAACGTCTTCTTTCAGAAGAGAGTGAATGCCTGGAATTCTCTAACCCAGAGGTTGTGGAGACTGGGTCACTGAATGTATTTACAGACTGGCTGGATTGGGTTTTGACATATCAGCGAGTTGAGGGATACAAGGGGTTAGCGGGAAAGTGGAGTTGAGCCCTGAAGTAGTTCAGCCATGTTCTTATTAAATGACAGTGCAGGCTTGAGGGGCCGAATAGCCTGCTTCTGTTTCTATTTCTTACGTTCTTATGTTATTCTTCTGGAAAGTAACTGTTTTTTTCCCTGAAAATGGTGTTGTACAATGGTGCATTCAGGGAGAGCAGAGGATTTGTTTGAGCTCACGCTGGTTGCGGGGAGAAGGCTGTATTCACAGCGAATGTGGGTCTGTAACAAGACCCACACCTGGAGCAGAAGTTACAGAGACAGGAAACCTGAAAAGAGGGATTGAGGTGAGGGTCAATTCCTGACTCAGCCTGGATTTTCCAATTAAATTTCCCAAACTATATCTAACCATCGGGGTGACCTCGATCTGCCCCTGTGTAGCAGGCTCGAAGGGCTGAATGGAACATCAGAACATAGGGCTGAGGGACACGAGTGGGACATTCGGCCCTTTGACACTACTCCACCAGTTGATAAGGTCGTGGCTTATCGCATTGTGGTCCCAGCTGCACTTTTCACTCCAAGCAGCATTATCCACTTTCTATGGAAAATCAGATGAAGCCAGCCTCGACATAATAAAAAGCTTCATTCATCCCATACTTCTGGGAAGGAGAATTCCTACGTGAATAAATCCCCACTTTGTGAATTTCTCCTCACTCTGGTTCTGACTGAGGTTGGAGGGTGTCACTGTTTCCTTTTCTAGTCCCACTCCTTCACTACTCACATCACATTTTAAATGTGACCAGATTGGTGAAATGGCCGATGATAAAAGTCTTAGACTGGGTCAGGTTCAATGATAAGAACAAGTCAAGCAGATTTCTTTAGTCAGACACAAGTAACTATTATAACTAATGGAGGAGCATGGTTGATCTGTGTTTCACACTGCTGCCTCACATCACCAAGGAGCTGGACTCAATTCCAACCTCAGGGGTCCTGTATGTGGAGTTTGAACATTCTCCCCGTGTCTGTGTGGGTTTCATCCCAGTGTTCCAGTTTCCTTCCACAGTCAAAGAATGTGCAGCCTAGAGTGGATTGGCCATGCTAATTTGCCCATAGTGACCAGGGATGTGTATGTTAGATGTGTCAGTCATGCGAAATGCATGGTTACATGGATAGGATGGGGGCAGGTCTGGCTGGGATGCTGTTCGCTGGGTCAGTGTGGATTTGATGGGTAGAATGCCCACGGTTGAGGTTCTAGAACAATATCAAAAAGTTTGGACTATACAAATACCCAACGGATATCTACCTGATACACTCTGCTGAAGGCTTTGTATGTTTCAGTAAGATCACCTCTCTTTCGATGAGTAACCATAACATAAGACCTTCATCCCTGGAATACATGAAGTGGAACATCGCTGAACTGCTTCCAATGTAATTGTATCCAATCTCAGGGAAGTAGACAAAAACTCACCTCACACCCCAGGTGAGGTTTTTTTTTGCTTTCTCAGTGCTATGAGTTTTTGGAACTCTCTTCCCCGCAGACCATTGGAGGCAGAGTTATTGAATATTTTTGAGGCACAGACAGAATGTTCCTAAGTAGCAACAGAGTCAAGGATTATCAAGGAATGGGCAGCGATGTGCACCATGGGGAAATGTTGACTGTGGTAAAAAATGACACTGCTTCAGAACATCCGGCAAAATGAAATGGTAATCTAGAAAACATTTTAAAATGCTAACAGTGATAGAACAGAGTTCCAAGGATCAGAGAGCTGCTCTGTCATTAGAGAGAGACCACTTGTGGTCGTTTAAGCTGAGGGTCACCACGCCTCGAGTGATGGGTTGAGGATGAGACAGCGTCCCCATCATGGTAACCTCTGTGACTGTGGTGAAGTGAACCAGCGCTGCTCGCCTCCATCTGCATCGCAAACCAGCCGTCCAGCCAACTGAGTGGGAGACAGCGTAACTGTTACAGACAGAAACAGGCACAGGCAAAGGGCAAGAGAAACAGTCATAACAATGAAAAAGTTACAATTCAGGTAACGGTCAAAATAACGACTGAGGGTAAAAACGTTCTCTGCTAGAAATTGTATTTTATAATGAGACAAGTATTTCAAATCCGTCTTTGGCTGAATACGATAGGGTAAGACATATGAAATAACCAGAATTACTAAGTGTGACTGGATATCGATAACGTGTAGATTTTTGATTGCTCTGTGTAAAATGTTCTTACCATTACATAGACAAAGAAAGCTGGTGGAATATATTGTTGGGAGAGTGCGCCCCCATGGGAAAAGCCCTCGAGCAGGCGCTTGAAGAAACCGGAGTAAAAGTGCCTGAGTGTTGTCTGCTCAGTGACAGGAGCCCAGGGGGTTGAATGACTGAAAATTCATGTAACATGGAACTGAGAAATGCATCAGATCAGCCACAATCTTCTTAAATGCTAGAATGCGTTTGAAGGGCTGAATGGCCTCATGGTGGATTTGAATTGCATGTGATTTGAAAATTGTACAACTTTGTTCCTTCCCCTTCTGTGTTACATGCGGGGTCATTGACATTTTCCTGAAAATGGGAATTATTTGGAACACTAACTTGAACATTCCACAATCAGCGTTCTTCAGAATATTCTATCAACATGTGGGAATATTGCAAATGCGAGAGAGAGAGAGAGTGTGTGTGTGTGTGTGTGTGTGTCTGTGTGTGTGTGTAGGCTTTGCATGCAATAGTGAGAGTCATGGACCATGAATCGTGTTCGGATGTCGGTCCTATAACAGATATACAGTGCTATACAGTGAGTGTGAGGGAGCAGGGAGAATGGTGACCCTTATCCTGACAGAGTGGGAAAAGGTTATTGAAGCTTGTCCTGTATTGCTGAATATTTCTTCAGACCGCAGATACTGCACTGAGCTGGTTGGTGAGCTCAGGCCATGCTTGGTGGGTCTTGTGGTGTGGCTCCCTCTGTGAAGAAAATGGTCCCCCTCTGTACTAGCCCTTCCACCAGGACCTCCATGCCCCTGTCAACAAACCGTGGTGCAATTTATCCTTACCTGCCATGCTCAGGATAAACTGTGCAGGGCAGCTGCAAACTGAGAGAGCTCAATCGTGTGTCCATTATGTTTTAAAGATGGCACCAGTGCAAGGGATCACGGACTATCGGGGCATCCTGGCGATCGTGAGTAACTCCAGCCATGATGGGTGGGATCGGGCTGGCACTTCTTGCAGAGGATGGTGCAGATAAAACATCCTTCTCTTTTACACTGATGTGCAGGTATGTTCCATTATTTAGGATGGGAAAGATTGTGGAGCATTCTCCTCCAGTCATTTGTTTAATCGTCCATCACCATTTAGGACTGAATGTGACAGGACTGCTGTGCTTCCATCAGATCTTTTTGTCAAGCACGGTAGCTTTAATGAGTTAGCATCAGGTTAAAGTTCATGTGATTCTGACTGACATCTTCACCCACACTCGTCACTGAGTCATAGATGGTGTTGATGGTAATGACAGACTGAGGTGTTACCCTGGCAAGAAGTTACAGGTTGTGGTTGAATGCTGTTCTACTTCTCCTGCTGCTGTGGTCTACAGCACTACGTGAATACTCAGTTTCGAGCTGCAATATCTGCAATGCAATTCTGCTGTCTGTTCCCCAAATCTCACTGAGACCCATTCACCCATGAGCCCTGCACTCAGTGACCTAACCTGGTTTCTGATGTGGAAATACTTCCATTTTCAAACTCTCATTCTGCTGAGGGTCTGTCTCCCCGGGTCTTGCTTCCAATCTGACACATTCCGCAAAAGCATTTAACTGATCTTAATTCAAATGTTTAATTCACCTGAATCCTTTTCCTTGAGAAATACCATCTTCTGTGTTTAAAGTGAATGTGTTTCCTCTGTTTCTCTCCCTGACCATGATTAAGAGCTCTGTAGTGTCAGTGATACCAGCCTTATGTAGTTGCAGAGCCAATGAATTCTCTGGATTCCCAATCATCTTCACCACATTGCATGTTTTCTCTTTTGGTTTGATGCCTTGTAACACATGGCTGCCTTGTTCTCCCATGAGCATGTTTCATCTTCTTGGGGTTGCATTTCTGGTATTATCTTCCGAATTATCCCCAGAACCTTCTCCCATTGCTGCTCCATGGTCTTTCCTGCTCAGGTCCCCTTCCAATTAAATCTGGCCAGCTCCTCCCGCATGTCTTGGTAGTTAAATTGCTTAATTATAACCACATTACATCTTGAAGAAAGCATTGTGTATAACTGAAAGAAGGAGTTTTGAGAGATGGGCCACGAAGAATGACTGGTGGATTTCTTAAATAGACACAAAGGGTGAACGAGAGAGAGAGAGAGGATATAGATATGGAGATGTGGAAAATGAGAAACTATATGATCGAAATAGATATACTTCCCTCAATGTTTTGGCAATTTCTGTGGGCGGTGGTCCTTTGTACAGTGCACGTACAACAGAGCAATATGTTTAAATGCTGGGTCTGATGCCATAACTTTTCTCTCCAACAATATGACAGACACTAGCTTTGGAAAGAACCCAACAGGCCAACATATTTAATTCCTGGTAGAAAGTGGATTAACTGAAATAAGTTGGGAAACCAGAAACAAAAATTTATAACACACATCCTAAGAAGAATGAGAGACTAGAGTTGGGAATCCCAGAAAAGGGGGAACGTTGAGAGAAAGGGAAGATATCACTTCAGATGAGGATCAAATATTGTTTTAATGATTTATAAATTTTATACGTCGTGTGCATCATTTTTCGTTAACTATGTCTCCGTTGTCATTCAGAATGTGTTGTACACATATGAACAATCTTCCTTATCTGAACACACACTGATTAAACAGTGTATAAAAAATCATTTTTCCTCCATTTCACACTGTCCTGTTGTCGTGCTCGCAGGATACATGAACACCAACTGGCTACCAAAAGACATGACCCACTCTCACTAGTTCCCATACATACAGGAAAAGGACACCACGTTGACTGTGACAACACACACTTCCTAGGACAAAGCCACACACGAAAGTTCTTAGAAGCATGACATTTTAGCCAGAAGTACATCAATAAACATATTAATTTCGATCCTATCTACCTTCCCTTGAACAAAAAAATGGAAATGACATCACGACACTTAAGAAACCAAGACCTAGAAATAGAAAGACACGACATCCCACCAGTGCGTCACCAGAGACTCTCACTGATGATGTTACCCAGTCTTGGTGACGAAACATCTGAAAACAAACCTTCAAGTTCAGCGAGTTAACATACATAATTATAAATTGTTATTTTTCTCTTAATCGTGGAATTTGCGACTACTTTGTCACTCATGTTTTAACAGATAACGAGGTGAGGTGAGCTTTTCTGGGTGTGTGGTTTTAATTAACAGAGGGGTTCAACATCGACATCATAACAGTTTGAGGGCTTGTCGTATGGAATTTAGACAGATGTGAACAGATTTGGGGTACAAAAGGTCCCAGCAGATTCCAACACTTGGCAGTTAGTGACCTAGATCTTCAAGTAATACAGGTGAGAAAATTCATTTAATTTTGTTTCCTTGTGGTCGGTTAATTTAAAAGAAATGGCTTTTAATATTGCTAAAAAGGTTCTGAGGTTTGAAGATGGTACCCAAATTTGCCAAGAACGTGTAGAAAGATAAAGGAAGGGCATACTTTTAGAATTAACATGTAGAGTAGAATTGTGTTTCACCAGAGACAAAAGGAAAGCTGTCATCATAATGGAGTTGCTCAAGCACTTTGGTCTATCAGAGAAGCTGGCAACTGCAGTCGAGTTAGAAAAAACTTAAATTGCAAACATGACAACTGCAGTTAGAAGATAAAGAGAGAGACTGAAAGAGAGAGAAGATCGAGAAAGAGAAAGAGAGGAAAAAGGAAGAGAGGGAGAATTTGAAATTCAAAAGTTTGGAATTAGTTAAGAAAGTTAAATTAGCAGAATGAAGATGAAGGGAGAATGTAGGGATGTATGCAACTGTGTTAATACATTGCCATATTTCAGTGCGAAAAATGCCAAAACCGTTTTTATTTCATTTGTGAAATTGGCTCGGCAGATGGCATATCCAGTGAACCTGTGGGTAATGCTAGTTCAGACTAAGATGGTGGGTACAGCTTGAGAGGTATATGCAGTGCTGTCACGTGAGGGAGCAAGAGATTATGCAGATGTCAAGCAGGCTACGTTGAGTGCTTATGAATTGGTACTAGAAGAATATAGACAGCGGTTCAGAAATATAGAGATGGAACCAGGTCAGACTTATATTGAGTTTGAAAGAATTAAACACAGTCATTTTGAGAGATGGGTGCAGGCCTTAAAAATGGATAAGACCTGTGAGGCTCGAAGGGAGATTATTCTGCCGGAGGAGTTTAAAGACTCACTTCCAGAGATGGTAAGAATTCAAGTGAATGAATAGGAAGTTCAAGAAGTGAGAAGCGCAGCAGAAATGGCAGGTAAATATGCACTGGTGCATGAGATTATATTTAGCTTCTGGGAGGATTTTCATCCTGTGAGGGATAGAAATTGGGAGAAGGGGAGATCCTAAACAACAAAACATAGAGTAAAGCACACTGGCAATAGTTTACCACCGGTCAAAAAGAAGCCCAAGGGGGTTGAAAGGTGGTGAAAGGCCTCAGGTGTTCTCATTATAACGGAGCGGAACACATAAAATTACAGTGCTGATGGTTTAAGAAGGACACTGGGAAAAGGTGTTTTCACTGCAGTAAACTGGGACACACCGTGCTGGGCATTGAAGCAAGGCACTTTGGGAAAAGATGTGATTAAGCCAGTGGTATTAGTGAACCTGGTAAAGGAGACCCCAAGTAGAGCCGAGGAGCTGCAGGAGAGTGCACAGCCTAGACAGGGGCTGGGTATGGAGTCAGTGCCTGATCCCTACAAAGAATACACCTCTGTAGATAAAACTTACTAAGCAAAAAAGGGGTGTGGGGAGAGGACAAAAGTAATAATTTTGCAAGATGCAGGATCTGTTCAGTTTCTATTAGTTGAGAAGTGAGGAGCCGGAAAGGCAAAACAGATCAGACAGCATCCAAAGAGCAGGACAATCAATGTATCAGTCATAAACCCATCATCAGGAATGTGGCAGGGAACAAGGGGGCTGAAAGGTAAATACGAGGGTAGGAGCTGGGCTGGCAGGAGGGTCACTGGGAGGGTGATAGGAAAATGTAGGTTGGAGTATAACTGATATGTCAGAGGGGAGGGTGGAGTGGATAGGTGGGAAGGAAGATGGACAGTTAGGGCAGTTCAAGAGGGCAGTGCTAATTTAAATGGTTGGGGGAGGGACACTTTGGAAATTGGTGAAGTCAACGTTGATGCTGAATAGTTTGACGTTTTCAGCTGTCCTACCACCTAGCCACTTTACCCTCCCCTCCGAACTATAACCATCAGACCCCGCCTAAATCTACCTATCGCCTTCCAAGCGACCTTCCACCCAGTTCCACCCCCACCATCCTATTTAATTCTCAGCCCCTTCCCCCTCCCGTACTTTCCTGATGAAGAACTTACGCCTGAAACGAGTCTTTGACAAGGAGATTGAGTGAAGTGATTACGCCACAGTTGAAGACGGTGAAGACATGGCTGCCAAGTTCAGTGTGCTACGTGCTTGATGTCGGAGGTCAACGACTCTGGTGTGTCTGGCTCGTATAAGTGTGGAAAGTGTGTTCACGTTCAGCTACTGACCGAGCATATTGCAGCACTGATGAAAGAACTCGAGGACCATTGGCTCATCCGAGAGAATGAGATCTTTCTGGACAAGACCTTTAGCGAGATTATTTCACCGACCATACCAGAAAAGAGCAGAAGAGAGCAGACGATGAGGAAGGCGGAGAGGAGACCCCGGGGTGTAAGAGACTCCGGGGGAAGTACCTGTCGGGAACAAGTTGAATCTTTTGGAAACAGTAGAGACAGATGACACTGCCAGTCCACGAGGCGGCCAGGTCCGTCAATCAAAAGTTGGCGTGGAGGCACAGCGGAAGAGTCGGACATCACACAGAGCTGTGGTAATAGGGGACTCCATCGTGAGAGGAACTGACCGGGGTTTTTGTGGCAGCAGACGGGACTTAAGGATGGTTTGTTGCCTTCCTGGTGCCAGGGTTAAAGACATCACAGACAGAGTGCAGGAAATTCTCAAGGACGAAGGTGAAGAGCAAGAGGCGGTCGTACATGTCGGCACAAATGATGTCGGAAAGAAGAGGAAGAACATACTACAGCGGGACTTCAGAGAACTAGGAAGAAGACTGAAAAGCAGAACGTCCAAGGTGGTTATCTCGGGTTTGCTTCCAGTTCCTCAGGGTGGTGAGGCCAGAAACAGGGAGATAATGGATTTGAACACGTGGCTGGGAAACTGGTGCAGGAAGCAAGGATTTAAATTCTTGGATAACTGGGGTATATTGTGTTGTAAGCATATATTGTACAAGAGAGACGGTTTGCACCTTAATAGATTAGGGACCAGCATTCTGGCAGGCAGGTTTGTTACTGCAACACAGCTACGTTAAAACTAAGTATCGGGAGGGAGAGGACAAACTGGATGTTTTAGAAGGAAATTGAAGGGAAAATTAGAACAAGGGAAATCAAGAAAGACAATAGTATCAATGAGGCAGAAAACTCAAAAAGGGATCATGTTGTAAGGTTGAGTGAAATAGGAGTTGATGGGAAGGGTGAGGGCAGTAACAAATTAAAAACACTATCCATGAATGCACGAAGCATTAGAAATAAGATGGATGAGCTTGAGGCTCTTTTGGAAATTGGCAAATACGATATTGTGGGGATAACTGAGACGTGGCTTCAAGTGGACAGGGCCTGGGAAATGAATATACAAGGCTACACGTGCTATCATAAGGACAAACTTATCGGCAGAGGGAGTCGGGTGGCCATGTTGGTAAGGGATGACATTCAGTCCCTTGCGTAGGGGGACCTAGAATCAGGGGATGTAGAGTCAGTGTGGATAGAGCTGAGAAATTCTAAGGATAAAAAGACCCTCTTGGGAGTTACCTACAGGCCCCCAAACAGTAGTCTGGATGTCAGATGTAAGTTGAATCAGGAGGCGAAATTGGCCTGTCGCAAAGATGTAACTACAGTTGTTATGGGGGATTTCAACATGCAAGTAGATTGGGAGAATCAGGATGGTATTGGACCTCAAGAAAGAGACTTTGTGCCTCCGATATGGATTCTTAGAACATCTGGTGCTGGAGTCTAACAGGGAGAAGGCAATTCAGGATCTGGTATTGTGCAACGAATCAGAATAAATCAGTGACCTCGAAGTGAAGGAGCCGTTGGGAAGTAGTGACCATAATACAATAAGCTTCAATCTGCAATTTGAGAGGGAGAGGGTACAATCGGAAGTGACAATATTTCTGTTGAATAAAGGGAAGTATGGAGCTATGAGGGAGGAGCTGACCAAAGTTCAATGGTTTAATTCCTTAGCAGGGATGAAAGTGGAGGAACAATGGCAGATATTTCTGTGTATAATGCAGAAGATGCAGGATCAGTTCATTCCATAAAGGAAGAAAGATCCTAGGAGGAGGCATGGGCGGCCGTGGCTGACGAGGGAAGTTAAGAAAGATATAAAGTTAAAAGAGAAAAAGTATGACATAGCAAAGAAAAGTGGGAAAACAGAGGACTGGAAAGCTTTTCAAGAAGAACAGAGGATTACTAAGAAGGAAATACGCAGAGAAAAAATGAGGTCGAAGGAAAACTGGCCAAAAATATAAAGGAGGATAGTAAAAGCTTTTTCAGGAATGTGAAAGGCAAAAAAATGGTTCAGACTAAAGTTGGGCCCTTGAAGAGAGAAACAGGGGGATATATTACAGGAAACAAAGAAATGGCAGAAGAATTGAATTGGTACTTCAGATTTGTGTTCACTGGGGAGGACACAAGCAATCTCCCTGAGGTAACAGTGGCTGAAGGATCTGAACTTAAGCGAATTAATATTTGCCAGAAATTGGTGTTGGAGAGACTATTACGTCTGAAGTTTGATAAGTCCCCGGGGCCTGGTGGTCTGCATCCCAGGGTACTGAAGGAGGTGGCTCAAAAAATCGTGGATGCGCTGTTGATTATTTACCAGAGTTCGATAGATTCGGGATCAGTTCCTGCGGATTGGTGGGTGGCTAATGTTACCACTTTTTAAGAAAGGTGGGAGAGAGAAAACAGGAAATCACAGACCAGGTAGTCTAACCTCAGTGGTGGGAAAGATGCTGGAGTCTATTATAAAGGATGAAATTACGACACATCTGGAATCGTAGTAACAGGATAGGTCAGAGTCAGCATGGATTTATGAAGGGGAAATCATGCTTGACTAATCTTCCAGTATTTGTTGAAGATGTAACTCTGAAGATGGACGAGGGAGATCCAGTAGATGTAGTGTACCTGGACTGTCAGAAAACTTTTGATAAAGTCCCACTTAGGAGGTTAGTGAGCAAAATTAGGGAGTATGGTACTGGGGGCGAAGTACTGACTGGGAATGAAAATTGGTTGGCTGATAGGACACAAAGAGTAGTGATAAACGGCTCCATTTCGGAATGTCAGGCAGTGACCAGTGGGGTACCTCAGGGATCAGTGATGGGACTGCAGCTTTTTACAATATATGTTAATGATATCGAAGATGGTATTAGTAATAACATTAGCAAATTTGCTGATGATGCTAAGCTGGGTGGCAGGATGAAACGTGAGGAGGATGTTAGGAGATTGCAGGGTGACCTGGACAGGTTAGTTGAGTGGTCAGATGCATGGCAAATGCAGTTTAATGTGGATAAATGTATGGTTTTCCACTTCGGTGGCAAGAACAGGAAGGCAGATTGCTACCTAAATGGAATTTAGGTAAAGGGGCAGTTCAGAGAGATCTGGGTGTTCTTGTACACCAGTCAATGAAGGTAAGCATGCAGGTACAGCAGGTAGTAAAGAAGGCTAATAGCATGCTGGCCTTCATAAGAAGAGGGATTGAGTATAGAAGCAAAGAGGTTTTTCTGCAGCTGTACAGGGGCCTGGTGAGACCACACCTGGAGTACTGTGTGCAGTTCTGGTCTCCAAATTTGAGGAAAGGCATTCTGCTATTGAGGGAGTGCAGCGTAAGTTCTCGAGGTTAATTCCTGGAATGGCGGGACTATCTTCCGCTGAAAGACTGGAGCAATTGGGCTTGTATATCCTTGAGTTTAGAAGACTGAGAGGGGATCTGATTGAGAAATATAAGTTTATGAAAGGATTGGACACTCTGGAGGCAGGAAACATGTTTCCGCTGATGGGTGAGTGCCGTACCAGAGGACACAGCTTAAAAATACAGGGTAGACTATTTAGGACAGAGATGAAGAGAAACTTCTTCACCCAGAGAGTGGTGGCTGTGTGGAATGCTCTGCCCCAGAGGGCAGTGGAGGCCCAGTCTCTGGATTCATTTAAGGAAGAGTTGGATAGAGCTCTCAAAGATAGTGGAATCAAGGGTTATGGAGATAAGGCAGGAACAGGATACTGATTAAGGATGATCAGCCATGATCATATTGAATGGTGGTGCAGGCTCGAAGGGCAGAATGGTCTACTCCTGCACCTATTGTCTATTGTCTATAACGTCAACTTGCCTGCCCCTCGGATGCTGCCGATTTGCGGTGCTTTTCCAGCCCCTCACTTTTCAACTTTGATCTCGAGCACCTGTCGTCCTCACTTTCCCTCAGCCTCTAATCGTAAGAGCTGGAAGTATTTTCACTCTTTCTGACATATTACTCAACAGCATGATAATTTGTGGAATGGGGACAGAAATTAAGCATTCCCTTGTGTAAAATCAGGTTGCAGTGCCACATCAAGGTTGGGGAAGTAACAGTGAGATTGAGTGGCAGGGTGTCAGTTCCAGGAATGCAGTTTGTTCTTGGGAATGAGTTAGCAGGGTCAAAGGTGGGAAAGGCGCCCCTTGTGGTGGAGAAGCCAAAGTAAGACCAGGGAACAGGGGAATTAAAAGGAAAATACCCCAGGGATTTTTCCAGACTGTGTAGTAACAAGATCCTACTGTCGTAAGTTACAACAGAAAGGAAAACCGAAAGAAAACGCCAAAGGAGTTGATGCACGGAATATTCAGGCTAAAGCATTTCTAGTGGCTGGAATGAACAAGGACATGGTGACTTTTTGTTGTACATGTCATACATACCAAATGGTAGGAAAGTCACAGGCCATATTAAAACCAGCACCTTTGTTGCCAATTCCTGTATTCGAAGAGCTTTTCACGTAAGTTATGATTAGTGGTGGAGCTCCCCTTTTCAAATTAAAGAGGAAACCAATATCTGCTGATCATAATGGATGTGTCCACCAGATTTCCAGGGATAATTCCATTATGGGGTGTTAAGGCAAAAGGGGAGGTGGAGGAGTTGGTAGCTTTCTTTACTCGCTGTGGGCTATGCAGTGTGATTCAGTCAGACCAAGGGTCTCATTTTACCAATCAGCTATTTAAGTACATCTTGGATAACTTCGGCATACAGCAGTTTAAATCAAGTGCATCCCATCCCGAATCCCAGGGAGTTTTGGAAAGTTGGCATCAGATGCTAAAGGCAATATTAACAGCGTACTGTCAGAATTACCAGAATGATTGGAATAAAGGCGTCTCATTATATTGTTTGCCATGAGAGATGCCCCAAATAAATCTACTCAGTTTACTTCCTTTGAGTTAATATTTGTACATGAAGTGAGAGGTCCTTTGAAATTAATTAAATATAAATTGACAGGACCGAAGTCGGAGATCCACACTTGGATTATGTGTCACACGTGAGGGAGAAATTAGATGGAGTAGGTGAGTTAGCTAAACAGCACCTGAAGAGGACACAGCATGGAATGAAGCAGGTGGCAGATAGAAACTCTGAAACTTTGACGATTTCCCGTGGGGATGAGGTATTAGTATTGCCACCAGTGGTAGGAAATCCCTTCAAAGCCAGGTTTAGTGCCCCCTTTCAAATGAAAAAAGTGTTGAGTCAGTTCAACTATCTGGTAAAGATAGCAGAGATGACAAAAAAAGTTAGAGTTCGTCACGTTTATGAATAATGCTCCAGATACATTTAAGACTCAGGAACAGAGTTGTGGCCAGATGAACAAATTATGCAGCTTATCTGTATGATGTAGTGACCTTTAGCAAGTGTTTGAAAGCTCACATGTTACAGTTGGCAAAGCATGTTGAACGATTACAAGAAGCAAACTTGGTAATAAACTTAAAGAAAACAGAATTCGCGAAGGCAGAGGGGAAGTTCTTGGGACATTACATTGGACATGGAAGCTTTACCCCATGGAACACAAAGACGAAGGGCTTTGAGAAATTTCCACGACCATCCTCGAAGAAAGAGGTGCTTCGATTTTTCGAACTGCGTGGATTCTATCGGAAGTTTGTTCCAAACTTCAGCAGCGTATTGGCACCACTGATGGATTTACTAAAGATGAACACAGAATTGTGGTGGACAGAACAATGCCAGGAGGCATTTGAGGATTTTAAAGCAGGATTAATCACCGCACCAGTTTTAGCTGCACCAAATATTCTGAAACCCTTTGAAAATTGAGTTTGATGCTCGGGGTATCGTGGTCGGAGATGTATTGATACAGAAAGAGGATGATGGAATTGAATGACCAATTGGCTACTTGTCGAAAAAATTCAATATCCACCAGAAAAAAAATGCAACATCTCCATTATTGAAAAAGAATGATTAAGTTTAGCACTGGACTGACAATATTTTTATGTTTGTATGACAAAGGAATTGTCAGAGATGGTTGTGGAGAACGACATACCTCTCGCATTTTTTGGAATATTTAAAGACCAGAATATGAGACTATTTCATTTGAGTCTAATCTTACCGACTTTAACCTTACAAAATGTACATGTTGTGGGTCCTAAAATGTGATAGCAGATGCGTTAACCCCGATTTTATGGAATACGTTTAGATAAAATTTGACTTATTGCAGTGTTATATATATGTGTGCAGAATTAATATATATGGTATAGCTGAGATTTATACTTTTGTAATTCATAATAATGGTATTAAGAACGAGAGGAAAAGAAATGAAGCCATCTTTTCATTCTGCCATTTCATGTTTTTTTTTGAAGTGGGGAGATGTTATGAAGCCGAAAGCATGTCCGGTCATTTTAAGACAGAACGGGTTTTGCTGAATAGGAAGTACAGCCAGAGATGGAAGCTAAAGTTCAAAATGTTCCACATGTAACACTGAGCTGGGAAATGGAAACCTGAGTTTTGGTTGCTGTTTTGACAACAATTCAAAGACAACCAAAGAGTTTAAATAACGCTCAGGATACCAGAAGCCAACAGAATGTGAATATTATTGTTTGGACACCTGGAAAGCAATCGAATTATGAGAATTATTGTATCGTGGGGAGTATATAAACCCAGCATTTTGAACACTAGAGGGAGAGCCACTGCCATCCTACAGCAGAGTAACTGCTGTAGAGCAGGAGTGCTAACTGGCCATTTCTAACACTCTCTAGCAAAGATACATGTTCATGTCAAACCTACTTGCGTAAAAAAATGACCCAGGAGATCAGCAGCTGAAAGAGTGAACACAGCGGGGAAGATAGAGAATGTGTGGTCTTGAGATTGTGATGTTGCATGGGTTTGGGTTGTGATTGGGTTGTTGGAACAGCATATTTTTACAGAGTCTGAGTCAGATAGTAATTAGCTCAGACAAGAGGGGCTTGTATTTGTGAATAGTTGTTGTTTAGTGTTCACTTTTAAAGTTAAGAAATTAACTTGTTAATTTTTGTTTAAATAGTGGAATGTAGGAGATCTGTGTCACTCATATCTTAACAGTTTAACAAGGTGAGGCGAGCTTTTCTGGATGTTTGGTTTTAATTAACAGAGGGGTTTGACACCACTTTGTAAATGTCCATCCACGCTAACCCCAATTCCCTGCAGTTGGCCCATATCCTTCCAGTCCTTTCCGATCCACATATTTATCCAAATGCTATTGAAATGTTGTTAATGTACCCCCCTCAACCACATCTGCTGGCAGCTCATCCACGTACTAGCCCTCTGTGTAAAGAAGTGGCCCCTCAGGTTCCCTTTTATTCCTTCCCCTTTAACCTTAAACTGATCCCCCCTCGTCCTCGATTTTCTAAACCTTGGAAAAGACCGAGAGTATTCACCCTATCCGTATCCCTCATGATCTTATACAGCTCTATAAGGACCCTCCTCAGTCTCTTCCACTCTAAAGAAAAGGACCGACTTGCCCAACCTCGCCCTATAATTCAAACCAATGGGTCCTGGCAATGTCCTTGTAAATTTCTTCTGCACGCTTTCTAATTTCATAACATCCTCCCCATAACAAAGGTGACAAAACTGAATACTCCAAGTGCAGCCTTACCAAAGTCCTGTGTAACTGAAACATAAATTCCCAACTTCTATACTCAATGTCCTGCCTGATGAAGGCCAGTGTTGCAAATGCCCTTTTCACTGCCCTGTCGACCTGTGACTCCACTCTCAGAGAACCGTGCACCTGAACGCCAAGGTCTCTCTGCCCACTACACCCCATAAGGCTCTCCCATGCACCATGGAACTCCTACCTTGATTTGAGATTCCAAAATGCAAGACCTCACACTTCTATTTTAAATTCCATTTGCCATTTCTCGGCCCACTTGCCCACTTGATTAAGGGTCTGCTGCAATTTGTGATAATCTTCCTCACGAATCACAATCCCACTTATTTTAGTGTGATCTGCGAACTTACTAATCATGCCTTATACCTTCTCAACCCAATCATAGATAACAAACAGCTATGGGCCCAGCCTCCAGTCTGACAAGCATCCTTCCTCTAAACCCGCTGCATCCTACCATCAAGCCAACTGTGTATCTAATTGGCCAAATCCCACAACATTCCACGTGATGGAACCTTCCAGAGCAGCCTGCCATGTGAAACCTTATCAAAGGACTTACTGAAATCATTACAGACTACGTTTACCGCTCTTCCCTCGTCAACCTTCTTGGTCACTTCACCAAAGGACTCTCAGAAATTTGGGAAGCATGATCTCCCACTCACAAGTTCATGCTGACTGCTCCGAATCAAACCCTGTGAAAGTAATGGGTGCAGTCAATGGTATGCTGTCCTTCATTGTAAGATGATTCGAGTACATAAGTAAAGCCATCTTCCTGCTGTTGTAGAGCTTTGCTGAGAGAGAACTCGGGGCACTCTGTACAGATTTGATCACTTTTGTAAGGAATGATCTCCTTACCACATAAACCAGTGATGGTATCATGTGAATAAAGTGAAGGAGCTGAGTGTTTAATCTGTAGTACTGTGAGAGACGAGGAAATGGTGATGCTGAAACACGAGGAGTGGTAGCGATCACTTATTTCCAAAAAAGACATTGACAGGGAGAGAAATTCTATACTTTACCCAGGATTGATGGTTTGATTTATTGTCACGTGTATCTCAATACAGGGAGAAACTTTATTTATGAGCAGTGGAGGAAGATCATAGGAAGCATGGCCAGACAGATCATAGGGTGGAAATAGACTTGGACAGGGTAAGGCATACAGGTTACACTGAACAGGACGTGCACTAGACAAGATCAACATGAACAAGATCACCATTATTTGAACTTAGAGCATCCATTCATCAGTCTAACGTGACTTTCCTAACAGTTT
The DNA here is from genome assembly GCF_047496795.1 of Chiloscyllium punctatum. Classification (NCBI taxonomy): domain Eukaryota; kingdom Metazoa; phylum Chordata; class Chondrichthyes; order Orectolobiformes; family Hemiscylliidae; genus Chiloscyllium; species Chiloscyllium punctatum. Next base: position 389,927 of record NW_027309966.1, read on the forward strand.
ATATGCCTAAATTAACTCTCCCCATGTTATTGTGCAGTCGGCGTGTGAACCCTGTACTGAACGTCAGGTTGCTCACAATCCCCAACAGCAGCCACAATATCTTCTATTTGAAACAGGTAGCCATTCCCACCCACTTCTGCCCTACATAGAGAACACCAGGCTGTCTTCTTGGAGATGGAAGGTGCCTTCTTGAGACTTTACACAAGACATATGGCTTCCCTGCTCACCTCGAGAAAACCACGTTAAAGTCCCACGTGTGTATCATAAGCCACGGAGCCAAGAGGAACACCGTGGAGCAATCTCTCTGTGCAGCCTCTGCTCCAATTGTTCATCATGTTAGAGCATCAATTAGGAGACAGTGAGGACTGCCGATGCTGGAGATCAGAGTAGATAGTGGATTGCTGGAAAAGCACAGCAGGACAGGCAGCGTCCGAGAACCAGGAGAATCGACGTTTCGGGCATAAGACATTCATCAGGAATCAGCATAAATTACCTAATTCTGCCCCCGTGTAAGCGCATTGAGGTGGAAATGGCATCCTTCTGTTCCTGTGTAAGTGGCTCAAGGGACTGACTGGCTACTTCCTCGTCCAATTGGACAGGGCCAAGGGCCTGACTGGGTTCCTGTTTGACAGCTCGATGTGCTGACAAGTGTGACAATGCTGCAGCTTTAAGGGGTCATTTTGTCCTGTTTTTTTTAAGAGAGAGATTGAACGATTGTTACCAAGCTGGCTAGTTAAGACCACTTGAGTAACAGTGAGGGAGGCCATCAAGTCTGAATGGGTGTGGCCAGCTTTCACAGATTAGGATCACTGGGTTTTGGTTTCTCAGTAACATCAGAAACTATTGGGGTCTCCACAAAGTTGGAAGCTTTAAGGAATGTCTCCTAGCTGATACTCTCTCTGAATTTTCTCTTGCTGCTGTTTTTAATTCCTGGATTGGAGAAATGTTTGTGACATTCTGTATCTGAATATTTCTTTTTGCCAAGGGCTGCGTTTATGGGAGTTTCCTATGTTAGAAAGTTCATTAGTAATAGCTCCTAGATCTATTATTCTGTTAAGCTGTCCAATGTAATTACATTATTCTAAATTCCTCTTTCTTTGGTTTTGTGTCATCTTTTGTGTTTAAGTAAATGGTGTTTTGCTTACCACCGAGTAGTTTGACCAATCACATTGCATCTGGAACAGAAACTTTACAATTCCTTTAAAATAAGAAAACATTAGAATCGCGGCTACTGCCTTCAAATATTTTCGGGGGGCTCTGGTGTGGTCCATCACACTAGACTCCTTCTCTTCCTGAGTAATAGGCTGAAGGCGCTGAATGGGCTGTCACTGTTCTTCTCCAATAGTGTAAATGGGCTGAATGGCTTCCTCATATTCCTGTGAAACCAGAGTTAGATGGTGAATGAACTCTTGTTTTACTGTGGCAATGTACTGTTACATGAATGTTACTGACACTTTAACAGCACACGTCTCAATGGAGTCAGGGTCTTGCTGCAATGGACACAGACCAGTTCAGGAGCTGAGGGGGGAAAAAATGTTCCAAACATTGTGGAATCTTCATCGACCATCCCCACTTCTGATCTTATGGTGGGGAGGGTGGGTCGGGGAGACATTGATGAAGCAGCTGAATATCTTTGAGAAAAGGAAGCTGACCTAACGATCTCCGACAGAGGTGACCCAGAACTGAGATGATGAACATCTTACTTTGTGCCATGTTTGACACCAAACACTGGAGAGTTTACTCTGATTCCCATTAAGTCCAGCTCCTTGGTGTCAACAGAAGTTAATCACTGCCTTGATATCGGGGCCAGTCATTTTTACCTGAACCCTTGAGTCAACCTCTTTTGTTCACATCAATAAGCCATGATATAGGAGCAGCAACTGTTTTCTTCAAACAGGTAGGATTGAATGAGTGGATTTCTCTTCTCAAGAGTGTTGGGGAGCAAGATGACTGAAAGTATTTGAAGAGGAGGTAGATAGATATTGACCTGTCAAGGAAGTGAGTGCTATGAATAATTGGGCATGAAAAAGGATTTGAGACCAAGAACAGATCAGCCATGATCTTAGTGAAGGGTAAGGCAGCCTTGGGGAGTGAACGACCTGCCCCTGTTTCTGATGTTCTCCCATTCTATTATTTGAAAGATAGTGGGTGTTATTTTCATGAAAGTTCTGTTATTGAATGTTGCAGTCAGGGAGACCAGAGGATTTTGTGAGCCATTGCTTGGTGAGGTATGTGGGCTGTAATCACAGTGAATCTGGGTCTACAACATGACCAACAAATGAATCACAAGTTGCAGAGAGGAGGAGCTCTGCAAAGAGAGATGAGGGGCCTCTTTCATACCCAGCCTGGGCTTCCCAATTACATTTCCCAAATCACCTCAAACAATGTGGGACAGTCTTGAAGGGCCGAATAGTCTCCTGTGTTTCTGTGCACCAGGTTATAGGAGTAAGTAGCCTCCAACTGCTCCTGTCTAGCAGGTATGAGGGGCTGAATGGAACACAGGAACATGACACTGAGGAGCAGGAGTGGGTCATTAGATACTTTGAGCGTTCTCTACCTGGGACTAAGATTGTGGCTGATCAGGTTGGGGTCTCAGCCCCACTTTCCTGTCTGTGTCCCATTATGCATGATTCACTTCTCTGTCAAATATTTACCCAACGCAGCATTCAATCAATATGAGCATAGAGACAAAATAAACTTCCAGTGAAGAGAATTCTGACTTGACAAGTCCTTTCAGAATTTTTTGTCATCTCTCTTGTAGAATCAGAGAGTCATCCATTAGTCCAATCCGTTCCCTCCAATCAGATATCAAATCTGATCCAGTCCCATTTGCCAGCATTTGGCCAATGTTCCTCCTCTCAGATACTTTTAAATGTGCGACTGTAACCGCCTTCAGCACTTCCTCTGACAGCACTTTCTATGTACGCACCACTCTCTGTGTGAAATATTTACCTTCAGGTCCCTTGTAAATCATTCGCCCTCTCCCCTTCAACCTCTGCCCTCTTGTTCTGGACTCCCCTGTCCTGGGGAGCAGAACGTGGCTGTTCAGAATATCCATGCCCCTGATGGTTTTATAAACCTCTATAATGTCACCCTTCAGCCTCTGACACTCCAGGGGGAAACACCTCAACCTAATCAACCTCTCCCTAAAGCTCAAACCTCCACTCCTGGGACATTTGTGTAAATCATTTCTGCAGAAAACCGAGTTGTACGCAGTATTCTGAAAGTGGCCTCACCAACGTCCTCTACAGATGTAACATACCACCACAACTCCTATACTCAATGCTCGGACTGATTAAGGCAAATGTGCCAAATGTGTTCTGCACCACTCTGTCTACCTGCGACTCCACTTTCAAGGAACAAAATACCTGCATCGCTCGGTCTCTTTGTTTCACAACACGCCCCAGGACCTTATCATTAAGTGTATAATTTCTGCCTTGATTTGCTTTCACACAATACAAAAACCTCGTATTTCTCTAAATTAAACTTCATCTGTCACTCCTTGCCCCTTTTGTCCCATCTAATTGCGGTCTTGTTGTACTCTGAGATAATCTACTACACCACCTTTCTGATGTCATCTGTAAACTTACTAACAATGGCCCAAATATTCACATCCAAATCCTTTACATAATTGATGAAATACAGTGAACTCAGTACTGATTCTTACAGCACACTGCTGCTCACAAGCCTCCAGTCTGAAAAATATCCGTCTTCCTTCAAGCCAATTGTGACGAGCTTCCTCTGTATCCCATGTGACTGAAACTTACTAATCTGTCTACCAATCGGAATGAAATACTAGCTATGAAGAGAGGCTGAGTCGGTTCGGTTTATTTTCACTACAAAAAAGGAGGTTGAGGGGGTCCTGGTTGAGGTTTGCAAAATCACAATGTGTACAGACAGTGTGGATAGAGACAAGCTTTTTCCCAGGTTGAAGGATTCAATAACGAGATGCCATACTTTCAAAGTGAGAGGTGGAATGTTTAAGGGGAATACACCTGGTCAGTACTTCACGTCGAGGCTGGTGGGCGTTTGTAATGCGTTTCCAGCAGATGTGGTGGAAGCAGGCACGGTAGATTCATTTAAGATTCGTCTGGACAGATGCATGAGGAGGTGGGGAGCAGAGGGAGACAGATGATTAGGAATTGACCGACAGATTTAGACAGTACATTTGGATTGGTTCAGGTTTGGAGGGAGAAGGACCTGTTCCTGGGCTGTAAATTTTCTTTGGTCTTTGTTCTTTAAATGAACACCTTGCTGAAGTCCATATAGACAATGCCTACCAAACTGCCTTCATCAATCTTCTTTGTCACCTCTTCAAAATCTCAACCAAATCAATGCTTTCCCATGCAGAAAGCTATGTTGTCTACTCCGATCAGCCCTTGCCTTCCCAAATGTATGTAAGTCGTGTCCCTCAGAATCCCCTCCAACAACTTACCCACCACTGACATCAGGCTCACCGGTCTATAGTTCCCCAGCTTTTTGGGTCACTGTTTCCTTTTCTAGTCCCACTCCTCCACTGCTCAAAACAAATGTTAAATGTGACCAGGTTGGTGATATGGCCGTTGATATCGGTCTCAGACTGGGTCAGTGTCAGTTTTAGGAACAAGTCAGACTAGTTTGTTTAATCTGCTAAAACAACATGTTCATGATCCAAAGCAATGTTACTCAAACTATGGTGGAAAGATGAATGGCAAACTGTTTGGGTATTGCAATTATATAATCAATATTTCCCTTTCTAAAAATGCTGACACACACACACACACACACACACACACACACACACAGACACACACAATCTCTGCAATTTTAACTTGAAAGAACTTTGTCCAAATATTATTGAAACGTGTGACAAAGGAAAAATTGTGAGATTGTCCAAATCGTTATTCTGCTTCTGAAGATATTGTACTCACACAAGCTACTAGCAATGGGATTTCATCCTGAAAGAGTTTGGATTTGACTGAATTCCCTTTGCTTTAGGCAGTGAGTAGATTCCAGTGAATGCTGGTTAGGGATCATCCAAAGGGTACTACAGTGGTTAGCACTACTGCCTCACAGCACCAGGGACTTGTGGTTGATTCCAGCCTTGGGTGACTGTCTGTGTGGAGTTTACACATTCTCCCCTTGTCTGCGTGAACTTATAATGGGTGATCCAGTTTCCTACCACAAACTGTGTAGGTTCGGTGGATTGGTCATGCTAAATTGTCTGTAGTGTTCAGGGATTTCTAGGTTAGGTGAATTAGTCAGGGGTAAATATAGGGAAATGGTTTGGGAAGGTTGGTATGGACTTGTTGGGCCGAAGGGCCTGTGTCAACACTGCAGGGATTCAATAAAAATAAGAATGGTAATGAAGGTAATGCCCAATGAAGGGTCTCAATTAGATATTTATTACTGAACACCAGAGACGAAGGAAGAGCTTAATTTCTGGTCACAAAACATCGATCACTCTTACCCAACTCTAATGTGCGACTCCCCTCTTCCTGGCCGCTGATTACTGTCCAGCCTCTCCTCCCCACTGACTGTGTCTGCAATCTGTCCCTCCTCCCCCTAACCACACAAGGCAAACCAAGCTCAGGGTCTTTGTGACAATCAAGGCCGGAGTGTGCAGGCCTCCTGGAGAGGGATGGGCACTTTAAAATTGAAGGGGGAGGGGGCGGTGACATTAATATCACTCACTGGGCTGAGGGGTGGCTGATGGAGTTTAATTTGGATTAATGCGAGGTACTGGATTTGGTAAATCAAACAACAGCAGGACCTGTACAATTAAAAGTAGAGCCTTTGGCAGTGCTGTAGTACAGAAACCTAGGCCGTCAGGTTTAATTCTTTAAAATTTGCATCTCATATAGATAATGTGGTTAAGAAAGTGTTTAACACACTTGTCTTCATTGGTCAGACCTTTGAGTATCAGAGTGGGGATGTCATGTTGTGGTTGTACAGGACATTGGTGAGACCTCTTCTGGAATACTGTGTCCAGTCTGGTCACCCTGCCCGCTCATTCCATAGGCACACCACTCTCTGGGTGAAACAGCTGCCCCTTAGGTCACTTTTAAATATTTCCCCTCTCACCTTAAGCCTGTGTCCTCTAGTTTTGGACTCCCCATACCCTTAGAAAATACCTTGACTATTCTCTTTGATATTACTGACGTTGATATTATTAAGTTGGAGAGGATTGAGAAGAGATTAACCTGGATGTTACTGGGAAAGGAGGGAGTGAGCTATAAGGAGAGGCTGGATCGGCTGGGACTTTTTTCATTGAAGAATAGTTTCAGTATCTGAGATGTTTATTAGGGGAGGTGGAGGAGGCAGTCTCGGTGCTCCTTTCCTGGGAAGTGGTGGTGACGATGTGATGTGAGCCCACCATTTGTACCAGCTCGACACAAAAGGGAGATGGCATCAGGGCCACAGCTTCTAAGTTGTGCCGGGAGGAAACAGAACTGCCAGTGGGTTTAAAGTGAGAATTGCCCTTCACTGAACATTGCTCCTTACTCGGTCGGTGGGACGTGGATGTTTCAGAATCTCCACACGAGACGTCCCGGTCCTCTCCGGCTTGTACCAGGATCCTCCCCACATGGCGGGGGGGGGGGGTGAGGGAACGGATATCGGGCACTCCACCACCCGGCTTGGCCCTTTCTGTCCTTTTCCAGGCTGTTTCTCCTGGAATGGGAGGAAGAGATGGAGGGAGGGAGGGAGGAAGTGGGTGTGGTCCTACTGTTAGTGTGAGTATCGGTGTGGAGGGGGTCATAGTGAGGTGTCTGGAGGGAGTCAGTCCACAGTGTTGATTCCATGCAGTGTTATTAGTGTGGGGGTGAAGTGGAGGGAGGGGGGGAGAGAGAGAGAGAGACAGAGACAGAGACAGAGACAGAGAGAGAAGGTGCAGCATGAGGCAGTGAGAGTGTTGGACCATGAGCCTTGTTCGGGGGTCGGTGCTATAACAGATATACCGTGAGTGTGAGGGAGCAGAGAGAATACAGTGACCCTTATCCTGACAGAGTGGGGGAGGTAATTGATGCTTGTCCTGTATTGCTGGACATTTCTTCAGACCCCAGATACTGCACTGAGCTGGGTGGGGAGCTCAGACCATGATCAGTGGGTCTGGTGGTGTGTCCCCCTCTGGGAAGAGAATGGTCCCCCTCTGTACTAGCCCAGCCACCAGGACCTCCGTACCCCTGTTGACAAACCATGGTGTAATTGCCCCTTATTTGCCAGGCTCGGGGTAAACTGTCCAGGGCAGGTCCAAACTGAGAAAGCTCAACCATGTGCCCATTGGCCTTTTAAAGATGGCCCCAGTGTCAGGGATCACGGAATATCCAGGAGCATCTGGGTGATGGTGAGTACCTCCAGCCATGAAGGACTCCATTTACAAAGCTGGAGAACAAATGCTCATCCAAAACTCTCCATCATCTGACCTCACACCAATATCCCATTTTCCCATTTTTCCTGGGAAGACTGGCTCATGTTTCAGGATGTTATCGAAGTGTCCAGCTTTCAGTATTCTGCAACCTGGGAACACATCCTTCCATGACACTGTCTCTCAATCTCCCTCTCACTGTCTATACCCCAAACCCCTCCCATGTGATGATATTTAAACTGATTCCCCCGCTTGGTCTCTCTGGCAGTGATGTTCACACACACAGCACCCCCTTGTCAGGGCACAATGGAGACATGGAGCTGTAAATGGGTGGGAGCTGCACATCCTGTCAGTTCCAGCATGGGCTGCAACTTTCCCCACACTGGGCAGGGATCGAATACAGTATTACTGAGGAATGCACTGGGGTGGGGTACACAGTCCTATATGCTGGGAGGGTAACTATTCCTGGGGTACAGATCAATGTACTGGGGTGGGATACACAGTCCTACATGCTGGGAGGGTAACTGTTCCTGGGTTACAGATCAATGTACTGGGGTGGTGTACACAGTCCTACATGCTGGGAGGGTAACTGTTCCTGGGTTACAGATCAATGTACTGGGGTGGTGTACACAGTCCTACATACTGGGAGGGTAACTGCTCCTGGATTACAGATCAATGCACTGGGGTGGGGTACACAATCCTACATACTGGGAGGGTAACTGCTCCTGGGTTACAGATCAATGTACTGGGGTGGTGTACACAGTCCTACATGCTGCGAGGGTAACTGCTCCTGGATTACAGATCAATGCACTGGGGTGGGGTACACAATCCTACATACTGGGAGGGTAACTGCTCCTGGGTTACAGATCAATGTACTGGGGTGGTGTACACAGTCCTACATGCTGCGAGGGTAACTGCTCCTGGGTTACAGATCAATGCACTGGGTGGTGTACACAATCCTACATGCTGGAGGGTAACTGCTCCTGGGTTAGAGATCAATGCACTGGGGTGGGATACACAGTCCTACATGCTGGGAGGGTAACTGCTCCTGGGTTACAGATCAATGCACTGGGGTGATGTACACAGTCCTACATGCTGGGAGGGTAACTGCTCCTGGGTTACAGATCAATGTACTGGGGTGGTGTACACAGTCCCTCATGCTGGGAGGGTAACTGCTCCTGGGTTACAGATCAATGCACTGGGGTGATGTACACAGTCCTACATGCTGGGAGGGTAACTGTTCCTGGGTTACAGATCAATGTACTGGGGTGGTGTACACAGTCCTACATGCTGGGAGGGTAACTGCTCCTGGGTTACAGATCAATGTACTGGGGTGATGTACACAGTCCTACATACTGGGATGGTAACTGCTCCTGGGTTACAGATCAATGTACTGGGGTGGGGTACACAGTCCTACATGCTGGGATGGTAACTGCTCCTGGGTTACAGATCAATGCACTGGGGTGGGGTACACAGTCCTACATACTGGGATGGTAACTGCTCCTGGTTTACAGATCAATGCACTGGGGTGGGGTACACAGTCCTACATGCTGGGATGGTAACTGCTCCTGGTTTACAGATCAATGCACGGGTGATCACTGCACAGTTCCCTGTGCTGGTCACTCATTCTGGTTGAGGTTTATAGATAATACAATGATGTGGTCTGTGCAGCTCCTTATGCTGGATGGATATTTGTTTCAGGTTCACACATTAGTGCCCTGCTGTGGTCTACACAGCTCCCTGTGCTGGACAGATATCTAGTCCGGGTTTATATATCAATGCACTGCTATGGTCTACACAGCTCCCCGTCCTGGACAGATATCTAGTCCGGGTTTATAGATCAATGCACTGCTATGGTCTACGCAGCTCCCTGTGCTGGACAGATATCTAGTCCGGGGTTATAGATCAATGCACTGCTGTGGTCTGCGCAGTGTTCCACTCTGGACAGATTGCTGGATTGTATTGACCAGTGTAATGGATGAATCTGTCCAGATTGCTGGGTTGTACTGAGCAGGACACTGGCTTGTTCTGTGCAGTGTTCCACAGTGAACAGATATCTCCTCTGGGTATATGGTGTCTGGGCTGGTTCTGTGAGGTGGATTGAGAATGTGCTATATCTCACCATTTCAGCTGATCTGGCAATGCCTTTAGTTCCCATTCCTGTGATTGGACGCTCTGTCTCTCACCCCATTAATGTTACAGTGTGTCCAGGCACAGTACATCGTGTTGGTGGGGTGGGGAGGGGGGAAAGGTCATGGACAGGTCAAGGGGTTCCACGGAACGTCCTGTCCTCAACATTCTATAACTGTCATTCTCCGGAACGTTCTGTCCCCGACATTCTATAACTGACATTCCCCGGAACGTCCTGTCCTCAACATTCTATAACTGTCATTCCCTTGAACGTTCTGTCCACAACATTCCATAACTGACATTCCCCGGAACGTTCTGTCCACAACATTCCATAACTGACATTCCCCGGAACGTTCTGTCCCTGACATTCTATTACTGACATTCCCCGGAACGTTCTGTCCCCAACATTCCATAACTGACATTCCCCGGAACGTTCTGTCCACAACATTCCATAACTGACATTCCCCGGAACGTTCTGTCCCTGACATTCTATTACTGACATTCCCCGGAACATTCTGTCCCCAACATTCCATAACTGACATTCCCCGGAACGTTCTGTCCCTGACATTCTATTACTGACATTCCCCGGAACATTCTGTCCCCAACATTCCATAACTGACATTCCCCGGAACGTTCTGTCCCTGACATTCTATTACTGACATTCCCCGGAACGTTCTGTCCCCGACATTCTATAACTGACATTCCCCGGAACGTTCTGTCCCTGACATTGTTTGTGAACGGCCGGACGTCAGTGAATTGAACAAACGATAAGATCCCGAGGGAAGAGATCCCGTTCCAGGGAGAAGGAGACACTGTTCCGAAGGACCCTCAGGCAGTTAAAGGGGTGAATACATTTGCCCTGCATTTACATTTCTCCACGACACAGGATCGACCACAATTTAGACCAAAATACAGAAATTCCCAAACTCCGTTTGTCTTCAGGAAACTGGTAGAGAATCCTTCAGGACAGCAACGTTCACACCCTCCGTATTAGGAACTGGGAAGGAATGACCTGTGTCTGCTCTCGAGTGATCGAGTATGTGGGAATGTTCTAGAAACCATCTGTCCTTATGGATGTGTCTCTGTGTGTTTGGGGAGGGAGGGATTCTTGTGATTTATGTCACATTTTTGTCAGTAATTCCGACCTTCCCATTTGTTATTCCAGCTCCAATTATTTTAATAAATCCCTGAATACAGGGACACATTTGAAAATCTCACTGGGTCCCCGATCAAACGGGTCCCTTTGCCTCCAGGCTGATGGATAATGGGTTTGTTTTCCTTCCTCACAGTTAACGTAGTGACCATCTACGTCCTGCTTTATAAAGATTGTGGATTGTCTCCATGTGTCAGACGTTACCTGGGGGCCATGGCAGCGGCGGATCTCCTGGTCATTATCCTCGACCTGATCCTGAGACACATTCCCATTGTTTATCAGGAACAGTTTTATTTCCTGAGGGACTCCGTCCCCGTGTGTAATATCCACGCCGTCCTGCTTTATGCAGCCACTGACTGCTCCGTCTGGTTCACCGTCACTTTCACCTTTGATCGGTTTGTGACCATTTGTTGCCAGAAGCTGAAAAGTAAATATTGCAGTGAGAAAACGGCGGCTGTGGTTCTGGGAGCAGTGACTGTGCTGAGCTGTTTAAAGAACATTTTCTGGTATTTTATGCTCGAGGCTCGGTATCGGCTGGGGAACTCCCCCTGGTTTTGTGATGTAACACTCGCTGTTCTATTATCCATTGTCTGGGTCACAATCGAGTTCCTCCACCACATTCTAACCCCGTGTGTCCCATTTCTCCTGATTCTGCTGCTCAATGTTCTCACCGTCAGACACATTTTAGTGACCAGCAGAGCCCGCAGGAGACTCCGCGCTCACACCAATGGGGACGCTCAGTCTGACTCAGAAATGAGAAACCGAAAAAAATCCATCATTTTACTGTTTGTGATCTCGGCCAATTTCATCCTGTTATGGTCAACGTTAATGCTGTATTCTATATGGTACCGGATGTTGTGGATTGGGTATCAGTCTGTGTATCTCCATCTCTTTGTGCAGGAATTGGGCTTCATGCTGCAGCTCCTCAGTTGCTGCACAAACACCGCGATTTATGCCGTGACCCAGACTAAGTTCAGGCAGCAGCTGAAGAATGTGCTGAAATATCCCTTCACCCAAATCCATCCATCAATCAAATTCCCTCATTAATCAATCCATCCGGGATTTTCTCATTTCAGTTCAGTGTTTCAGTGATGGAGCAGCCTGTCGCTCTGGTAACAGACTGAGGGTAGCGCTGGTTTGTCCATCCTTATCCCCCAGGGGGGTTACAGGGAAACATTTCAATGTGTCTCACTACTCAGGGGCCAGTGAGAAAAGGCACCATCCCACTGACTGTATCCATCACTTCCATTTGTAACCAATAAAAATGTTGATTAAAGCGTGCCGAGCAGCAGAGTGACCGATGTTGTTGTGTGTCTTTGTGTTGGAGAAGCTGAGCTGGAGAGAGACAGACTCAGCCCCAAGTCCTGGTCCTCAGGGAAGGGGAGGGCACCGCGCCCTGAGCTCAGGAGCTGGGTTTAACTCCCTCTGACTCCCCCATTCCAACCTGGCCTCCCCAATTGCTCACCCCCACTTTTCCTCCTCAATTCTCTCCATCTCTCCCTTCCTGCACAATCTCTCTTTCTCACCACCTCTCCCTTTCACTCTCTCTGGTCCCCTCTCAGAGCCCCCAACCCCAGTTTCTCCACCTGCCTCCACTATTCTTTCTGCCTCACTCTCCCCCTCTCTCTCTCTCACACCCCCAACATGAGCTTCTCCACCTGCCTCCATTCTTCTCTCTCCCCCTCACCCTCTCTCTCTCTCTCTCTCTCTCCTGCCGTCTCTATCTCCTTCTCACAATTCTGGCTCTACCCCATTTTCCCCACCTCCCACTTCCCACATCTCTCGATCATCTCACACCCACAAGCCCCCCCACCCCCCCCAACCCCCACAAGCAGACTCACCACCAACCTGCAGTCTCTGGGTCAGAGGGAGAGGGAAGGACCTGGGAGACAGAGTGTGTCAGAGAGAGAGAATAAGGGCGGGACAGAAGGGAGAGAGATTCAGTTAGAGAGAAACGGAGGGTGGTGGGAAAAGAGAGACCAAGATAGGGAGATCGAGAGTGAGAGAAGATGGAGAGAGAGCGAAGGAGCAGGGAAAGACAGAGAGAGAGGAAAGGGAGAAATAAGGTGAGGGAGGGAGGGAGAGAGAGAGAAATAGGGGAGGACATAATGAGAGAGGGGTCAGAGAGAGGGGGGGCAGAGAGAGAGGGTGACAGAGAGAGAGGGAGACAGAGAGAGAGGGGGGCAGAGAGAGAGGGGAACAGAGAGAGAAGGGGACA
>NW_027309967.1:300000-399565 GCF_047496795.1 Chiloscyllium punctatum
TTGACAGAATGAGGTCAGTCTGCTCTTCCCTGGGTGTGTTACAATGACAGAGTGGGGTCAGTCTGCTCTTCCCTGGGTGTGTTACATTGACAGAGTGGGGTCAGTCTGCTCTTCCCTGGGTGTGTTACATTGACTGAGTTGGGTCAGTCTGATGTTCCCTGGGTGTATAACGTTGAGAGACAGGGGTCAGTCTGCTCTTCCCTGGTTGTGTTACATTGACAGAGAGAACTCAGTCTGCTCTTCCCTGGGTGTGTTGCAATGGCAGAGTGTGGTCAGTCTGCTCTTCCCTGTGTATGTTATATTGACACAGTGGGGTCAGTCTGCTCTTCCCTGGGTGCGTGACATTGACAGAGTGCGGTCAGTCTGCTCTTCCCTGGGTGCGTGACATTGACAGAGTGGGGTCAATCTGCTCTTCCCTGTGTGTGTTACATTGACAGAGTGGGGTCAGTCTGCTCTTCCCTGGGTGTGTTACATTGACAGATTGGGTTTAGTCTGCTCTTCCCTCGGTATGTTACATTGACCTAGCCAGTTCAATCTTCTGTTCCCTGGGTGTGTTACATTGACAGAGGGGGCTCAGTCTGCTCTTCCCTGGGTGTGTTACATTGACAGAGTGAGGTCAGTCTGCTCTTCCCTGGGTGTGTTACAATGACAGAGAGGGGTCAGTCTGCTCTTCCCTGGGTGTGTTACAATGACAGAGTTGGGTCAGTCTGCTCTTCCCAGAATGTTTTACATTGACAGAGTTGGGTCAGTCTGATCTTCCCTGGGTGTGAAACGTTGACAGAAAGGGGTCAGTCTGCTCTTCCCTGGGTGTTTTACAATGACAGAGTGGGGTCAGTCTGCTCTTCCCTGGGTGTGTTACATTGACAGAGTGGGGTCAGTCTGCTCTTCCCTGGGTGTGTTACATTGACTGATTGGGGTCAGTCTGCACTTCCCAGGGTGTGTTACATTGACAGAGTGGGGTCCGTCTGCTCTTCCCTGGGTGTGTTACATTGACAGAGTGGGGTCAGTCTAATCTTCCCTGCGTGTGTTACATTGACAGAGTGTGGTCAGTCTGCGCTTCCCAGGGTGTGTTACATTGACAGAGTGGGGTCAGTCTGTTCTTCCCTGGGTGTGTTTCATTGACAGAGTGGGGTCAGTCTACCCTTCCCTGGGCGTGTTACATTGACAGAGTGGGGTCAGTCTGCTAGTCCCTGTGTGTGTTACAGTGACAGAGTGGGGTCAGTCAGCTCTTCGCAAGGTGCATGAGATTGACAGAGTGGGGTCTGTCTGCTCTTCCCTGGGGGGTCTACATTGACTGAGTGCGGTCAGTCTGCTCTTCCCAGCGTCTGTTACATTGACAGAGTGGGGTCAGTCTGCTCTTCCCTGGGCTTGTTTCATTGACAGAGTGGGGTCAGTCTGCTCTTCCCTGGGTGTGTTACAGTGACAGAGTGGGGTCAGTCTGCTCTTCCCAGGGTGTGTTACAGTGACAGGGTGGTGTCAGTCTGCTCTCCCCTGGGTGTGTTCCATTGACAGAGTGGGGTCAGTCTGCTCTTCCCTGGGTGTGTTAAATTGACAGAGTGGGGTCAGTCTGTTCTTCCCTTGGTGTGTTACATTGACAGAGTGGTATCTGTCTGCTCTTCCCTGGGTGTGTTACATTGACAGAGTGGGGTCAGTCTGTTCTCCCATTGTGTGTTACATTGACAGAGTGGGGTCAGTCTGCTCTTCCCTGGGTGTGTTACAATGACAGAGTGGGGTCAATGTGCACTTCACTGGGTGGGTTACATTGACAGAGTGGGGTAAGTCTGCAGTTCACTGTGTGAGTAACTTTGCAGAAGAGGTCATTCTGCTCTTCTCTGGGTGTGTTACATTGACAGAGTGAGGTCAGTCTGCTCTTCCCTGGGTTTGTTACATTGACAGAGTGGGGTCAGTGTGCTCTTCCCAGGGCGTGTCACATTGACAGAGTGGGGACAGTCTGCTCTTTTATGGGTGGTTTACATTGACAGAGTGGTGTCAGTCTGCTCATCCCTGGGTGTGTTACATTGACAGAGTGGGGTCAGTCTGATCTTCCCTGGTTGTGTTACATTGACAGAGTGGGGTCAGTCTTCTCTTCCCTGGGTGTGTTACATTGACAGATTGGGGTCAGTCTGCTCTTCCCCAAGTTTGTTACATTGACACAGTGGGGTCAGTCTGTTCTTCCCTGGGTGTGTTACATTGACAGAGTGGGGTCAGTCTGCTCTTCCCTGGCTGTGTTACATTGACAGAGTGGGGTCAGTCTGCTCTTCCCTGGGTGTGTTACATTGACAGAGTGGGGTCAGTCTGCTCTTCCCTGGGTGTGTTACATTGACAGAGTGGGGTCAGTCTGCTCTTCCCTGGGTGTGTTACATTGACAGAGTGGGGTCAGTCTGCTCTTCCCTGGCTGTTTTACATTGACAGAGTGGGGTCAGTCTGCTCTTCCCTGGGTGAGTTACATTGACAGAGTGGGGTCAATCTGCTCTTCCCTGGGTGTGTTACATTGACAGAGTGGGGTCAGTCTGTTCTCCCAGGGTTTGTTACATTGACAGAGTGGGGTCAGTCTGTTCTTCCCTGGGTGTGTCACATTGACAGAGTGGGGTCAGTCCGTTCTTCCCTGGGTGTCTTACATTGACAGAGTGAGGTCAGTCTGCTCTTCCCAGGGCGTGTCACATTGACAGAGTGGGGCCAGTCTGCTCTTTTACGGGTGGGTTACATTGACAGAGTTGGATAAGTCTACTATTCCCTGGGTGTGTTACATTGACAGAGTGGGGTCAGTCTGCTCTTCCCTGGGGGGGTTACATTGACAGAGTGGAGTCAGTCTGTTCTTCCCTGGGTGTGTTACATTGACAGAGTGGGGTCAGTCTGTTCTTCCCTGGGTGTGTTACATTGACAGAGTGGGGTCAGTTTGCTCTTCCCGGGGTGTGTTACATTGACAGAGTGGAGTCAATCTGCTCTCCCCTGGGTGTGTTCCATTGACAGAGTGGGGTCAGTCTGCTCTTCCCTGGGTGTGTTAAATTGACAGAGTGGGGTCAGTCTGTTCTTCCCTTGGTGTGTTACATTGACAGAGTGGTATCTGTCTGCTCTTCCCTGGGTGTGTTACATTGACAGAGTGGGGTCAGTCTGTTATCCCATTGTGTGTTACATTGACAGAGTGGGGTCGGTCTGCTCTTCCCTGGGTGTGTTACAATGACAGAGTGGGGTCAATGTGCACTTCACTGGGTGGGTTACATTGACAGAGTGGGGTAAGTCTGCAGTTCACTGTGTGAGTAACTTTGCAGAAGAGGTCATTCTGCTCTTCTCTGGGTGTGTTACATTGACAGAGTGAGGTCAGTCTGCTCTTCCCTGGGTTTGTTACATTGACAGAGTGGGGTCAGTCTGCTCTTCCCTGGGGGGGTTACATTGACAGAGTGAGGTCAGTCTGCTCTTCCCTGGGTTTGTTACATTGACAGAGTGGGGTCAGTCTGCTCTTCCCTGGGTGTGTTACATTGACAGAGTGGGGTCAGTCTGTTCTTCCCTGGGTGTGTTTCATTGATTGAGTGGGTTCAGTCTGCTCTTCCCTGGGTGTGTTACATTGACAGAGTGGGGTCAGTCTATTCTCCCAGGGTTTGTTACATTGCAAGAGTGGGGGTCAGTCTGCTCTTCCCAGGGTGTGTGACATTGACAGAGTGAGGTCAGTCTGCTCTTCCCTGGGTGAGTTACATTGACAGGGTTGGTTCAGTCTGCTCCCCCCTGGGTGTGATACATTGACAGAGTGGGGTCAGACTGCTATTCCCTGAGTATGTTACATTGACAGAGTGGGGTGTGTCTGCTCTTCCCAGGGTGTGTTACATTGACAGGGTGGGGTCAGTCTGCTCTTCCCTGGGTGTGTTACATTGACAGGGTGGGTTCAGTCTGCTCTTCCCTGGGCGTGTTACATTGACAGAGTGGGGTCAGTCTGCTCTTCCCTGGGTGTGTTACATTGACAGGGTGTGGTCAGTCTGCTCTTCCCTGCGTGTGTTACATTGACAGAGTGGGGTCAGTCTGCACTTCCCCGAGTGTGTTACTTTGACAGAGTGGGGACAGTCTGCTGTTCCCTGGGTGTGTTACATTGACAGAGTGAGGTCAGTCTGCTCTTCCCTGAGTGTGTTACTTAAACAGAGTGGGGACAGTCTGCTCTTCCCTGAGTGTGTTACTTTGACAGAGTGGGGTCAGTCTGCTCTTCCCTAGGTGAGTTACACTGAGATAGAGGGGTCACTCTGGTCACCCTGGGTGTGTTACATTGACAAAGGGGGGGCAATCTTCTCTTCCCTGGGTGACTTACATTGACAGAGTGGGGTCAGTCTGCTCTTCCCTGTGTGTGTTACATTGACAGAATGGGGTCAGTCTGCTCTTCCCTGGGTGTGTTACATTGACAGAGTGAGGTCAGTCTGCTCTTCACTGTGTGTGTTATACTGACAGAGTGGGGTCAGTATGCTCTTCCCTGGGTGTGTTACATTGACAGAACAGGGTCCGTCTGCCTTTCCCTGGGTGTGTTACATTGACAGAGTGGGGTCAGTCTGTTCTTCCCGGAGAGTGTTACAGTGACAGGGTGTAGTCAGTCTGCTCTCCCCTGGGTGTGTTCCATTGACAGAGTGGGGTCAGTCTGCTCTTCCCTGGGTGTGTTAAATTGACAGAGTGGGGTCAGTCTGTTCTTCCCTTGGTGTGTTACATTGACAGAGTGGTGTCAGTCCGTTCTCCCATTGTGTGTTACATTGACAGAGTGGGGACAGTCTGCTCTTCCCTGGGTGTGTTACAATGACAGAGTGGGGTCAATGTGCACTTCACTGGGTGGGTTACATTGACAGAGTGGGGTAAGTCTGCAGTTCACTGTGTGAGTAACTTTGCAGAAGAGGTCATTCTGCTCTTCTCTGGGTGTGTTACATTGACAGAGTGAGGTCAGTCTGCTCTCCCTAGGTTTGTTACATTGACAGAGTGGGGTCAGACTGCTCTTCCCAGGGTGTGTTACATTGACAGAGTTGGGTCAGTGTGCTCTTCCCAGGGCGTGTCACATTGACAGAGTGGGGACAGTCTGCTCTTTTCTGGGTGGGTTACATTGACAGAGTGGGGTCAGTCTGCACATCCCTGGATGTGTTACATTGACAGAGTGTGGTCAGTCTGATCTTCCCTGGTTGTGTTACATTGACAGAGTGGGGTCAGTCTTCTCTTCCCTGGGTGTGTTACATTGACAGATTGGGGTCAGTCTGCTCTTCCCCAAGTTTGTTACATTGACACAGTGGGGTCAGTCTGTTCTTCCCTGGGTGTGTTACATTGACAGAGTGGGGTCAGTCTGCTCTTCCCTGGCTGTGTTACATTGACAGAGTGGGGTCAGTCTGCTCTTCCCTGGGTGTGTTACATTGACAGAGTGGGGTCAGTCTGCTCTTCCCTGGGTGTGTTACATTGACAGAGTGGGGTCAGTCTGCTCTTCCCTGGGTGTGTTACATTGACAGAGTGGGGTCAGTCTGTTCTCCCAGGGTTTGTTACATTGACAGAGTGGGGTCAGTCTGTTCTTCCCTGGGTGTCTTACATTGACAGAGTGAGGTCAGTCTGCTCTTCCCAGGGCGTGTCACATTGACAGAGTGGGGTCAATCTGCTCTTCCCTGGGTGGGTAACATTGACAGAGTGTGGTCAGTCTGCTCTTCCCAGGGCGTGTCACATTGACAGAGTGGGGTAAGTCTGCAGTTCACTGTGTGAGTAACTTTGCAGAAGAGGTCATTCTGCTCTTCTCTGGGTGTGTTACATTGACAGAGTGAGGTCAGTCTGCTCTTCCCTGGGTTTGTTACATTGACAGAGTGGGGTCAGTCTGCTCTTCCCTCGGGGGGTTACATTGACAGAGTGGAGTCAGTCTGTTCTTCCCTGGGTGTGTTACATTGACAGAGTGGGGTCAGTCTGTTCTTCCCTGGGTGAGTTTCATTGATTGAGTGGGTTCAGTCTCCTCTTCCCTGGGTGTGTTACATTGACAGAGTGGGGTCAGTCTATTCTCCCAGGGTTTGTTACATTGCAAGAGTGGGGTCAGTCTGCTCTTCCCTGGGTGAGTTACATTGACAGGGTTGGTTCAGTCTGCTCTCCCCTGGGTGTGATACATTGACAGAGTGGGGTCAGACTGCTATTCCCTGAGTATGTTACATTGACAGAGTGGGGTGTGTCTGCTCTTCCCAGGGTGTGTTACATTGACAGGGTGGGGTCAGTCTGCTCTTCCCTGGGTGTGTTACATTGACAGGGTGGGTTCAGTCTGCTCTTCCCTGGGCGTGTTTCATTGACAGAGTGGGGTCAGTCTGCTCTTCCCTGGGTGTGTTACATTGACAGGGTGGAGTCAGTCTGCTCTTCCCTGCGTGTGTTACATTGACAGAGTGGGGTCAGTCTGCACTTCCCCGAGTGTGTTACTTTGACAGAGTGGGGACAGTCTGCTGTTCCCTGGGTGTGTTACATTGACAGAGTGAGGTCAGTCTGCTCTTCCCTGAGTGTGTTACTTAAACAGAGTGGGGACAGTCTGCTCTTCCCTGAGTGTGTTACTTTGACAGAGTGGGGTCAGTCTGCTCTTCCCTAGGTGAGTTACACTGAGATAGAGGGGTCACTCTGGTCACCCTGGGTGTGTTACATTGACAAAGGGGGGGCAATCTTCTCTTCCCTGGGTGAGTTACATTGACAGAGTGGGGTCAGTCTGCTCTTCCCTGTGTGTGTTACATTGACAGAATGGGGTCAGTCTGCTCTTCCCTGGGTGTGTTACATTGACAGAGTGAGGTCAGTCTGCTCTTCCCTGGGTGTGTAACAATGATAGAGTGGGGTCAGTCTGCTCTTCCCTGGGTGTGTTGCATTGACAGAGTGGGGTCAGTCTGCTCTTCCCAGAATGTGTTACATTGACAGAGTTGGTTCAGTCTGATCTTCCCTGGGTGTGTAACGTTGACAGAAAGGGGTCAGTCTGCTCTTCCCTCGGTGTTTTACATTGACAGAGTGGGGTGAGTCTGCTCTTCCCTGGGTGTGTTACATTGACAGAGTGGGGTCAGTCTACTCTTCCCTGTGTGTCTTGCAATGACAGAGTGGGGTCAGTCTGCTCTTCCCTGGGTGTGTTACATTGACAGAGTGGGGTCAGTCTGCTCTTCCCTGAGAGTGTTATCCTGACAGAGTGGGGTCAGTCTGCTCTTCCCTGGGTGCGTTACATTGACAGAACAGGTTCCGTCTGCCTTTCCCTGGGTGTGTTACATTGACAGAGTGGGGTTAGTCTGCTCTTCCCTGGGTGTGTTACATTGACAGAATGAGGTCAGTCTGCTCTTCCCAGGGCGTGTCACATTGACAGAGTGGGGTCAATCTGCTCTTCCCTGGGTGGGTAACATTGACAGAGTGTGGTCAGTCTGCTCTTCCCAGGGCGTGTCACATTGAAAGAGTGGGACCAGTCTGCTCTTTTATGGATGGGTTACATTGACAGATTTGGGTAAGTCTGCTATTCCCTGGGTGTGTTACATTGACAGAGTGGGGTCAGTCTGCTCTTCCCTGGGGGGGTTACGTTGACAGAGTGGAGTCAGTCTGTTCTTCCCTGGGTGTGTTACATTGACAGAGTGGGGTCAGTCTGCTCATCCCTGGGTGTGTTACATTGACAGAGTGGGGTCAGTCTGATCTTCCCTGGTTGTGTTACATTGACAGAGTGGGGTCAGTCTTCTCTTCCCTGGGTGTGTGACATTGACAGATTGGGGTCAGTCTGCTCTTCCCCAAGTTTGTTACATTGACACAGTGGGGTCAGTCTGTTCTTCCCTGGGTGTGTTACATTGACAGAGTGGGGTCAGTCTGCTCTTCCCTGGCTGTGTTACATTGACAGAGTGGGGTCAGTCTGCTCTTCCCTGGCTGTGTTACATTGACAGAGTGGGGTCAGTCTGCTCTTCCCTGGGTGTGTTACATTGACAGAGTGGGGTCAGTCTGCTCTTCCCTGGGTGTGTTACATTGACAGAGTGGGGTCAGTCTGTTCTCCCAGGGTTTGTTACATTGACAGAGTGGGGTCAGTCTGTTCTTCCCTGGGAGTCTTACATTGACAGAGTGAGGTCAGTCTGCTCTTCCCAGGGTGTGTCACATTGACAGAGTGGGGTCAATCTGCTCTTCCCTGGGTGGGTAACATTGACAGAGTGTGGTCAGTCTGCTCTTCCCAGGGCGTGTCACATTGACAGAGTGGGGCCAGTCTGCTCTTTTATGGGTGGGTTACATTGACAGAGTTGGATAAGTCTGCTATTCCCTGGGTGTGTTACAGTGACAGAGTGGGGTCAATCTGCTCTTCCCTGGGTGTGTTACATTGACAGAGTGGGGTCAGTCTGTTCTTCCCTGCGTGTGTTACATTGACAGAGTGGGGTCAGTTTGCTCTTCCCGGGGTGTGTTACATTGACAGAGTGGAGTCAATCTGCTCTCCCCTGGGTGTGTTCCATTGACAGAGTGGGGTCAGTCTGCTCTTCCCTGGGTGTGTTAAATTGACAGAGTGGGGTCAGTCTGTTCTTCCCTTGTTGTGTTACATTGACAGAGTGGTATCTGTCTGCTCATCCCTGGGTGTGTTACATTGAATGAGTGGGGTCAGTCTGCTCTTCCCTGGGGGGGTTACGTTGACAGAGTGGGGACAGTCTGCTCTTTTATGGGTGGGTTACATTGACAGAGTGGGGTCAGTCTGCTCATCCCTGGGTGTGTTACATTGACAGAGTGGGGTCAGTCTGATCTTCCCTGGTTGTGTTACATTGACAGAGTGGGGTCAGTCTTCTCTTCCCTGGGTGTGTTACATTGACAGATTGGGGTCAGTCTGCTCTTCCCCAAGTTTGTTACATTGACACAGTGGGGTCAGTCTGTTCTTCCCTGGGTGTGTTACATTGACAGAGTGGGGTCAGTCTGCTCTTCCCTGGCTGTGTTACATTGACAGAGTGGGGTCAGTCTGCTCTTCCCTGGGTGTGTTACATTGACAGAGTGGGGTCAGTCTGTTCTTCCCTGGGTGTGTTACATTGACAGAGTGGGGTCAGTCTGCTCTTCCCTGGGTGTGTTACATTGACAGAGTGGGGTCAGTCTGTTCTCCCAGGGTTTGTTACATTGACAGAGTGGGGTCAGTCTGTTCTTCCCTGGGTGTCTTACATTGACAGAGTGAGGTCAGTCTGCTCTTCCCAGGGCGTGTCACATTGACAGAGTGGGGTCAATCTGCTCTTCCCTGGGTGGGTAACATTGACAGAGTGTGGTCAGTCTGCTCTTCCCAGGGCGTGTCACATTGAAAGAGTGGGGCCAGTCTGCTCTTTTATGGGTGGGTTACATTGACAGAGTTGGATAAGTCTGCTATTCCCTGGGTGTGTTACATTGACAGAGTGGGGTCAGTCTGTTCTTCCCTGGGTGTGTTACATTGACAGAGTGGAGTCAGTCTGTTCTTCCCTGGGTGTGTTACATTGACAGAGTGGGGTCAGTCTGTTCTTCCCTGGGTGTGTTACATTGACAGAGTGGGGTCAGTTTGCTCTTCCCTGGATGTGTTACATTGACAGAGTGGGGTCAGTCTGCACTTCCCAGGGTGTGTTACATTGACAGAGTTGGGTCAGTGTGCTCTTCCCAGGGCGTGTCACATTGACAGAGTGGGGACAGTCTGCTCTTTTATGGGTGGGTTACATTGACAGAGTGGGGTCAGTCTGCTCTTCCCTGGGTGTGTTACATTGACAGAGTGGGGTCAGTCTGCTCTTCCCTGGGAGGGTTACATTGACAGAGTGTGGTCAGTCTTCTCTTCCCTGGGTGTGTTACATTGACTGATTGGGGTCAGTCTGCTCTTCCCCAAGTGTGTTACATTGACACAGTGGGGTCAGTCTGCTCTTTTATGGGAGGGTTACATTGACTGAGTGGGGTCAATCTGCTCTTCCCTGGGTGTTTTATATTGACAGAGTGGGGTCAGTCTGTTCTTCCCTGGGTGTGTTTCATTGACAGAGTGCGTTCAGTCTGCTCTTCCCTGGGTGTGTTACATTGACAGAGTGGGGTCAGTCTTTTCTCCCAGGGTTTGTTACATTGACAGAGTGGGGTCAGACTGCTCTTCCCCAAGTTTGTTACATTGACAGAGTGGGATCAGTCTGTTCTTCCCTGGGTGTGTTGCATTGAAAGAGTGGGGTCAGTCTGCTCTTCCCTGGCTGTGTTACATTGACAGAGTGGGGTCAGTCTGCTCTTCCCTGGCTGTGTTACATTGACAGAGTGGGGTCAGTCTGCTCTTCCCTGGGTGTGTTACATTGACAGAGTGGGGTCAGTCTGCTCTTCCCTGGATGTGTTACATTGACAGAGTGGGGTCAATCTGCTCTTCCCTGGGTGGGTAACATTGACAGAGTGGGGTCAGTCTGCTCTTCCCCGGGTGTGTTACATTGACAGAGTGGGGTCAGTCTGCTCTTCCCAGGGTGTGTTACATTGACAGAGTGGGGTCAGTCTGCTCTTCCCTGGGTGTGTTACATTGACAGAGTGCAGTCAGTGTGCTCTTCCCTGGGTGCGTGACATTGACAGAGTGGGGTCAGTCTGCTCTTCCCTGGGTGTGTTACATTGACAGAGTGAGGTCAGTCTGCTCTTCCCTGGGTGTGTAACAATGATAGAGTGGGGTCAGTCTGCTCTTCCCTGGGTGTGTTGCATTGACAGATTGGGGTCAGTCTGCTCTTCCCAGAATGTGTTACATTGACAGAGTTGGGTCAGTCTGATCTTCCCTGGGTGTGTAACGTTGACAGAAAGGGGTCAGTCTGCTCTTCCCTGGGTGTTTTACATTGACAGAGTGGGGTGAGTCTGCTCTTCCCTGGGTGTGTTACATTGACAGAGTGGGGTCAGTCTACTCTTCCCTGTGTGTCTTACATTGACAGAGTGGGGTCAGTCTGCTCTTCCCTGGGTGTGTTACATTGACAGTGTGGGGTCAGTCTGCTCTTCCCTGGGTGTGTTACATTGACAGAGTGGGCTCAGTCTGCTCTTCCCTGGGTGCACATTGACAGAACAGGGTCCGTCTGCCTTTCCCTGGGTGTGTTACATTGACAGAGTGGGGTTAGTCTGCTCTTCCCTGGGTGTGTTACATTGACAGAGTGGGGTTAGTCTGCTCTTCCCTGGGTGTGTTACATTGACAGAGTGAGGTCAGTCTGCTCTTCCCAGGGCGTGTCACATTGACAGAGTGGGGTTAATCTGCTCTTCCCTGGGTGGGTTACATTGACAGAGTGGGGTCAGTCTGCTCATCCCTGGGTGTGTTACATTGACAGAGTGGGGTCAGTCTGATCTTCCCTGGTTGTGTTACATTGACAGAGTGGGGTCAGTCTTCTCTTCCCTGGGTGTGTTACATTGACAGATTGGGGTCAGACTGCTCTTCCCCAAGTTTGTTACATTGACAGAGTGGGATCAATCTGTTCTTCCCTGGGTGTGTTACATTGACAGAGTGGGGTCAGTCTGCTCTTCCCTGGCTGAGTTACATTGACAGAGTGGGGTCAGTCTGCTCTTCCCTGGGTGTGTTACATTGACAGAGTGGGGTCAGTCTGCTCTTCCCTGGGTGTGTTACATTGACAGAGTGGGGTCAGTCTGCTCTTCCCCGGATGTGTTCCATTGACAGAGTGGGGTCAATCTGCTCTTCCCTGGGTGGGTAACATTGACAGAGTGGGGTCAGTCTGCTCTTCCCAGGGTGTGTTACATTGACAGATTGGGGTCAGTCTGCTCTTCCCAGGGTGTGTTACATTGACAGAGTGGGGTCAGTCTGCTCTTCCCTGGTTGTGTTACATTGACAGAGTGCGGTCGGTGTGCTCTTCCCTGGGTGCGTGACATTGACAGAGTGGGGTCAGTCTGCTCTTCCCTGGGTGTGTTACATTGACAAAGTGGGGTCAGTCTGCTCTTCCCTGGGTGCGTGACATTTACAGAGTGGGGTCAGTCTGCTCTTCCCTGGGTGTTTTACATTGACAGATTGGGGTCAGTCTGCTCTTCCCTGGGTGTGTTACATTGACAGAGTGGGGACAGTCTGCTCTTCCCTGGGTGTGTTACATTGACAGAGTGAGGTCAGTCTGCTCTACCCTGGGTGTATGACATTGACAGAGTGGGGTCAGTCTACTCTTCCCTGGGTGTCTTACTTTGACAGAGTGGGGTCAGTCTGCTCTTCCCTGGGTGTGTTACATTGACAGAGTGGGGTCAGTCTGCTCTTCCCTGGGTGTGATGTACTGACAGAGTGGGGTCAGTTTGCTCTTCACTGGGTGATTTAAATTGACAGAGTGGGGTCAGTGTGTTCTTCCCTGAGTGTGTTACATTGACAGAGTGGGGTCAGTCTTCTCTTCCCTGGGTGTGTTACATTGACAAGTGGGGTCAGTCCACTCTTCCCTATGTCTCTTACATTGACAGACTGGGGTCAGTCTGCTCTTCCCTGGGTGTGATATACTGACAGAGTGGGGTCAGTTTGCTCTTCCCTGGGTGCGTTACATTGACAGAGTGGGGTCAGTGTGTTCTTCCCTGAGTGTGTTACATTGACAGAGTGGGGTCAGTCTTCTCTTCCCTGGGTGTGTTACATTGACAGATTGGGGTCAGTCTGTTCTTCCTTGGGTGTGTTGAATTGACTGTGTTGGGTCAGTCTGCTCTTCCCTGGGTGTGTTACATTGACACAGAGGCGTCAGTCTGTTCTTCCCTGGGAGTGTTACAGTGACAGGGTGGTGTCAGTCTGCTCTCCCCTGGGTGTGTTCCATTGACAGAGTGGGGTCAGTCTGCTCTTCCCTGGGTGTGTTAAATTCACAGAGTGGGGTCAGTCTGTTCTTCCCTTGGTGTGTTACATTGACAGAGTGGTATCTGCCTGCTCTTCCCTGGGTGTGTTACATTGACAGAGTGGGGTCAGTCTGTTCTCCCATTGTGTGTTACATTGACAGAGTGGGGTAAGTCTGCTCTTCCCTGGATGTGTTACATTGACAGAGTGGGGTCAGTCTGCACTTCCCAGGGTGTGTTACATTGACAGAGTTGGGTCAGTGTGCTCTTCCCAGGGCGTGTCACATTGACAGAGTGGGGACAGTCTGCTCTTTTATGGGTGGTTTACATTGACAGAGTGGGGTCAGTCTGCTCTTCCCTGGGTGTGTTACATTGACAGAGTGGGGTCAGTCTGCTCTTCCCTGGGAGGGTTACATTGACAGAGTGTGGTCAGTCTTCTCTTCCCTGGGTGTGTTACATTGACTGATTGGGGTCAGTCTGCTCTTCCCCAAGTGTGTTACATTGACACAGTGGGGTCAGTCTGCTCTTTTATGGGAGGGTTACATTGACTGAGTGGGGTCAATCTGCTCTTCCCTGGGTGTTTTATATTGACAGAGTGGGGTCAGTCTGTTCTTCCCTGGGTGTGTTTCATTGACAGAGTGCGTTCAGTCTGCTCTTCCCTGGGTGTGTTACATTGACAGAGTGGGGTCAGTCTTTTCTCCCAGGGTTTGTTACATTGACAGAGTGGGGTCAGACTGCTCTTCCCCAAGTTTGTTACATTGACAGAGTGGGATCAGTCTGTTCTTCCCTGGGTGTGTTGCATTGAAAGAGTGGGGTCAGTCTGCTCTTCCCTGGCTGTGTTACATTGACAGAGTGGGGTCAGTCTGCTCTTCCCTGGCTGTGTTACATTGACAGAGTGGGGTCAGTCTGCTCTTCCCTGGGTGTGTTACATTGACAGAGTGGGGTCAGTCTGCTCTTCCCTGGATGTGTTACATTGACAGAGTGGGGTCAATCTGCTCTTCCCTGGGTGGGTAACATTGACAGAGTGGGGTCAGTCTGCTCTTCCCCGGGTGTGTTACATTGACAGAGTGGGGTCAGTCTGCTCTTCCCAGGGTGTGTTACATTGACAGAGTGGGGTCAGTCTGCTCTTCCCTGGGTGTGTTACATTGACAGAGTGCGGTCAGTGTGCTCTTCCCTGGGTGCGTGACATTGACAGAGTGGGGTCAGTCTGCTCTTCCCTGGGTGTGTTACATTGACAGAATGGGGTCAGTCTGCTCTTCCCTGGGTGTGTTACATTGACAGAGTGAGGTCAGTCTGCTCTTCCCTGGGTGTGTAACAATGATAGAGTGGGGTCAGTCTGCTCTTCCCTGGGTGTGTTGCATTGACAGATTGGGGTCAGTCTGCTCTTCCCAGAATGTGTTACATTGACAGAGTTGGGTCAGTCTGATCTTCCCTGGGTGTGTAACGTTGACAGAAAGGGGTCAGTCTGCTCTTCCCTGGGTGTTTTACATTGACAGAGTGGGGTGAGTCTGCTCTTCCCTGGGTGTGTTACATTGACAGAGTGGGGTCAGTCTACTCTTCCCTGTGTGTCTTACATTGACAGAGTGGGGTCAGTCTGCTCTTCCCTGGGTGTGTTACATTGACAGTGTGGGGTCAGTCTGCTCTTCCCTGGGTGTGTTACATTGACAGAGTGGGCTCAGTCTGCTCTTCCCTGGGTGCACATTGACAGAACAGGGTCCGTCTGCCTTTCCCTGGGTGTGTTACATTGACAGAGTGGGGTTAGTCTGCTCTTCCCTGGGTGTGTTACATTGACAGAGTGAGGTCAGTCTGCTCTTCCCAGGGCGTGTCACATTGACAGAGTGGGGTTAATCTGCTCTTCCCTGGGTGGGTAACATTGACAGAGTGTGGTCAGTCTGCTCTTCCCAGTGCGTGTCACATTGGCAGAGTGGGGACAGTCTGCTCTTTTATGGGTGGGTTACATTGACAGAGTTGGGTAAGTCTGCTATTCCCTGGGTGTGTTACATTGACAGAGTGGGGTCATTCTGCTCTTCCCTGGGGGGGGTTACATTGACAGAGTGGAGTCAGTCTGTTCTTCCCTGGGTGTGTTACATTGACAGAGTGGGGTCAGTCTGCTCTTCCCTGGGTGTGTTACATTGACTGAGTGGGGTCAGTCTGTTCTTCCCTGGGTGTATTACATTGACAGAGTGGGGTCAGTCTGTTTTTCCCTGGGTGTGTTACATTGATTGAGTGGGTTCAGTCTGCTCTTCCCTGGGTGTGTTACATTGACAGAGTGGGGTCAGTCTGTTCTCCCAGGGTTTGTTACATTGCAAGAGTGGGGTCAGTCTGCTCTTCCCAGGGTGTGTTACATTGACAGAGTTGGGTCAGTGTTCTCTTCCCAGGGCGTGTCACATTGACAGAGTGGGGACAGTCTGCTCTTTTACGGGTGGGTTACATTGACAGAGTGGGGTCAGTCTGCTCATCCCTGCGTGTGTAACATTGACAGAGTGGGGTCAGTCTGATCTTCCCTGGTTGTGTTACATTGACAGAGTGGGGTCATTCTTCTCTTCCCTGGGGGTGTTACATCGACAGATTGGGGTCAGTCTGCTCTTCCCCAAGTTTGTTACATTGACACAGTGGGGTCAGTCTGTTCTTCCCTGGGTGTGTTACATTGACAGAGTGGGGTCAGTCTGCTCTTCCCTGGCTGTGTTACATTGACAGAGTGGGGTCAGTCTGCTCTTCCCTGGGTGTGTTACATTGACAGAGTGGGGTCAGTCTGCTCTTCCCTGGGTTGTTACATTGACAGAGTGGGATCAGTCTGCTCTTCCCTGGATATGTTACATTGACAGAGTGGGGTCAATCTGCTCTTCCCTGGGTGGGTAACATTGACAGAGTGGGGTCAGTCTGCTCTTCCCTGGCTGTGTTCCATTGACAGAGTGGGGTCAGTCTGTTCTCCCTGGGTGTCTTACATTGACAGAGTGAGGTCAGTCTGCTCTTCGCAGGGCGTGTCACATTGACAGAGTGGGGTCAATCTGCTCTTCCCTGGGTGGGTAACATTGACAGAGTGTGGTCAGTCTGCTTTTCCAGGGCGTGTCACATTGACAGAGGGGGGCCAGTCTGCTCTTTTATGGGTGGGTTAGATTGACAGAGTTGGGTAAGTCTGCTATTCCCTGGGTGTGTTACATTGACAGAGTAGGGTCAGTCTGCTCTTCCCTGGGGGGGTTACATTGACAGAGTGGAGTCAGTCTGTTCTTCCCTGGATGTGTTACATTGCAAGAGTGGGGTCAGTCTGCTCTTCCCTGGGTGCGTTACATTGACAGGGTTGGTTCAGTCTGCTCTCCCCTGGGTGTGATACATTGACAGAGTGGGGTCAGACTGCTATTCCCTGAGTATGTTACATTGACAGAGTGGGGTGTGTCTGCTCTGCCCAGGGTTTGTTACATTGACAGGGTGGGGTCAGTCTGCTCTTCCCTGGGTGTGTTACATTGACAGGGTGGGTTCAGTCTGCTCTTCCCTGTGCGTGTTACATTGACAGAGTGGGGTCAGTCTGCTCTTCCCTGGGTGTGTTACATTGACAGGGTGGGGTCAGTCTGCTCTTCCCTGGGTGTGTTACATTGACAGAGTGGGGTCAGTCTGCACTTCCCCGAGTGTGTTACTTTGACAGAGTGGGGAGAGTCTGCTGTTCCCTGGGTGTGTTACATTGACAGAGTGAGGTCAGTCTGCTCTTCCCTGAGTGTGTTACTTTGACAGAGTGGGGACAGTCTGCTTTTCCCTAGGTGAGATACATTGAGATAGAAGGATCAGTCTGGTCTCCCCTGGGTGTGTTATATTGACAAAGGGGGGGCAATCTTATCTTCCCTGGGTGAGTTACATTGACAGAGTGGGGTCAGTCTGCTCTTCCCTGTGTGTGTTACATTGACAGAATGGGGTCAGTCTGCTCTTCCCTGGGTGTGTTACATTGACAGAGTGAGGTCAGTCTGCTCTTCCCTGGGTGTGTAACAATGATAGAGTGGGGTCAGTCTGCTCTTCCTTGGGTGTGTTGCATTGACAGAGTGGGTTCAGTCTGCTCTTCCCAGAATGTGTTACATTGACAGAGTTCGGTCAGTCTGATCTTCCCTGGGTGTGTAACGTTGACAGAAAGGGGTCAATCTGCTCTTCCCTGGGTGTTTTACATTGACAGAGTGGGGTGAGTCTGCTCTTCCCTGGGTGTGTTACATTGACAGAGTGGGGTCAGTCTACTCTTCCCTGTGTGTCTTACATTGACAGAGTGGGGTCAGTCTGCTCTTCCCTGGGTGTGTTACATTGACAGAGTGGGGTCAGTCTGCTCTTCCCTGGGTGTGTTACATTGACAGAGTGGGGTCAGTCTGCTCTTCCCTGGGTGCACATTGACAGAACAGTGTCCGTCTGCCTTTCCCTGGGTGTGTTACATTGACAGAGTGGGGTTAGTCTGCTAGTCCCTGGGTGTGTTACATTGACAGAGTGAGGTCAGTCTGCTCTTCCCAGGGCGTTTCACATTGACAGAGTGGGGTCAGTCTACTCTTCACTGCATGTGTTACATTGACAGAGTGGGGTCAGTCTGCTCTTTTCTGGGTGGGTTAGATTGACAGAGTTGGGTAAGTCTGCTCTTCCCTGGGTGTGTTACATTGACAGAGTGGGGTCAGTCTGCTCTTCCCTGGGGGGGTTACATTGACAGAGTGGAGTCAGTCTGTTCTTCCCTGGATGTGTTACATTGCAAGAGTGGGGTCAGTCTGCTCTTCCCTGGGTGCGTTACATTGACAGGGTTGGTTCAGTCTGCTCTCCCCTGGGTGTGATACATTGACAGAGTGGGGTCAGACTGCTATTCCCTGAGTATGTTACATTGACAGAGTGGGGTGTGTCTGCTCTGCCCAGGGTTTGTTACATTGACAGGGTGGGGTCAGTCTGCTCTTCCCTGGGTGTGTTACATTGACAGGGTGGGTTCAGTCTGCTCTTCCCTGTGCGTGTTACATTGACAGAGTGGGGTCAGTCTGCTCTTCCCTGGGTGTGTTACATTGACAGGGTGGGGTCAGTCTGCTCTTCCCTGGGTGTGTTACATTGACAGAGTGGGGTCAGTCTGCACTTCCCCGAGTGTGTTACTTTGACAGAGTGGGGAGAGTCTGCTGTTCCCTGGGTGTGTTACATTGACAGAGTGAGGTCAGTCTGCTCTTCCCTGAGTGTGTTACTTTGACAGAGTGGGGACAGTCTGCTTTTCCCTAGGTGAGATACATTGAGATAGAAGGATCAGTCTGGTCTCCCCTGGGTGTGTTATATTGACAAAGGGGGGGCAATCTTATCTTCCCTGGGTGAGTTACATTGACAGAGTGGGGTCAGTCTGCTCTTCCCTGTGTGTGTTACATTGACAGAATGGGGTCAGTCTGCTCTTCCCTGGGTGTGTTACATTGACAGAGTGAGGTCAGTCTGCTCTTCCCTGGGTGTGTAACAATGATAGAGTGGGGTCAGTCTGCTCTTCCTTGGGTGTGTTGCATTGACAGAGTGGGTTCAGTCTGCTCTTCCCAGAATGTGTTACATTGACAGAGTTCGGTCAGTCTGATCTTCCCTGGGTGTGTAACGTTGACAGAAAGGGGTCAATCTGCTCTTCCCTGGGTGTTTTACATTGACAGAGTGGGGTGAGTCTGCTCTTCCCTGGGTGTGTTACATTGACAGAGTGGGGTCAGTCTACTCTTCCCTGTGTGTCTTACATTGACAGAGTGGGGTCAGTCTGCTCTTCCCTGGGTGTGTTACATTGACAGAGTGGGGTCAGTCTGCTCTTCCCTGGGTGTGTTACATTGACAGAGTGGGGTCAGTCTGCTCTTCCCTGGGTGCACATTGACAGAACAGTGTCCGTCTGCCTTTCCCTGGGTGTGTTACATTGACAGAGTGGGGTTAGTCTGCTATTCCCTGGGTGTGTTACATTGACAGAGTGAGGTCAGTCTGCTCTTCCCAGGGCGTTTCACATTGACAGAGTGGGGTCAGTCTACTCTTCACTGCATGTGTTACATTGACAGAGTGGGGTCAGTCTGCTCTTTTCTGGGTGGGTTAGATTGACAGAGTTGGGTAAGTCTGCTCTTCCCTGGGTGTGTTACATTGACAGAGTGGGGTCAGTCTGCTCTTCCCTGGGGGGGTTACATTGACAGAGTGGAGTCAGTCTGTTCTTCCCTGGGTGTGTTACATTGACAGAGTGGGGTCAGTCTGCTCTTCCCTGGGTGTGTTACATTGACTGAGTTGGGTCAGTCTGTTCTTCCCTGGGTGTATTACATTGACAGAGTGGGATCAGTCTGTTCTCCCAGGGTTTGTTACATTGCAAGAGTGGGGTCAGTCTGCTCTTCCCTTGCTGTGTTACAATGACAGAGTGGGGTCAGTGTGCACTTCCCTGTGTGTGTTACATTGACAGAGTGGGGGTCAGTCTGCTCTTCCCAGGGTGTGTGACATTGACAGAGTGAGGTCAGTCTGCTCTTCCCTGGGTGTGTTACATTGACAGGGTTGGTTCAGTCTGCTCTCCCCTGGGTGTGATACATTGACAGAGTGGGGTCAGACTGCTATTCCCTGAGTATGTTACATTGACAGAGTGGGGTGTGTCTGCTCTTCCCAGGGTGTGTTACATTGACAGTGTGGGGTCAGTCTGTTCTTCCCTGGGTGTGTTACATTGACAGAGTGGGGTCAGTCTGCTCTTCCCTGGGTGTGTTACATTGACAGAGTGGGGTCAGTCTGCTCTTCCCTGGGTGTGTTACATTGACAGAGTGGGGTCAGTCTGCACTTCCCCGAGTGTGTTACTTTGACAGAGTGGGGACAGTCTGCTCTTCCCTAGGTGAGTTACATTGAGATAGAGGGGTCACTCTGGTCTCCCCTGGGTGTGTTACATTGACAAAGGGGGGGCAGTCTTCTCTTCCCTGGGTGAGTTACATTGACAGAGTGGGGTCAGTCTGCTCTTCCCTGTGTGTGTTACATTGACAGAATGGGGTCAGTCTGCTCTTCCCTGGGTGTGTTACATTGACAGAGTGAGGTCATTCTGCTCTTCCCTGGGTGTGTTACAATGATAGAGCGGGGTCAGTCTGCTCTTCCCTGGGTGTGTTGCATTGACAGAGTGGGGTCAGTCTGCTCTTCCCAGAATGTGTTACATTGACAGAGTTGGGTCAGTCTGATCTTCCCTGGGTGTGTAACGTTGACGGAAAGGTGTCAGTCTGCTCTTCCCTGGGTGTTTTATATTGACAGAGTGGGGTGAGTCTGCTCTTCCCTGGGTGTGTTACATTGACAGAGTGGGGTCAGTCTACTCTTCCCTGTGTGACTTACATTGACAGAGTGGGGTCAGTCTGCTCTTCCCTGGGTGTGTTACATTGACAGAGTGGGGTCAGTCTGCTCTTCCCTGGGTTTGTTATCCTGACAGAGTGGGGTCAGTCTGCTCTTCCCTGAGTGTGTTATCCTGACAGAGTGGGGTCAGTCTGCTCTTCCCTGGGTGCGTTACATTGACAGAACATAGTCCGTCTGCCTTTCCCTGGGTGTGTTACATTGACAGAGTGGGGTTAGTCTGCTCTTCCCTGGGTGTGTTACATTGACAGAGTGAGGTCAGTCTGCTCTTCCCAGGGCGTGTCACATTGACAGAGTGGGGTCAATCTGCTCTTCCCTGGGTGGGTAACATTGACAGAGTGTGGTCAGTCTGCTCTTCCCAGGGCGTGTCACATTCACAGAGTGGGGCCAGTCTGCTCTTTTATGGGTGGGTTACATTGACAGAGTGAGGTCAGTCTGCTCTTCCCTGGGTGTGTTACATTGACAGGGTTGGTTCAGTCTGCTCTCCCCTGGGTGTGATACATTGACAGAGTGGGTTCAGACTGCTATTCCCTGAGTATGTTACATTGACAGAGTGGGGTGTGTCTGCTCTTCCCAGGGTGTGTTACATTGAAAGGGTGGGGTCAGTCTGCTCTTCCCTGGGTGTGTTACATTGACAGAGTGGGGTCAGTCTGCTCTTCCCTGGGTGTGTTACATTGACAGGGTGGGGTCAGTCTGCTCTTCCCTGTGTGTGTTACATTGACAGAGTGGGGTCAGTCTGCACTTCCCCGAGTGTGTTACTTTGACAGAGTGGGGACAGTCTGCTCTTCCCTAGGTGAGTTACATTGAGATAGAGGGGTCACTCTGGTCTCCCCTGGGTGTGTTACATTGACAAAGGGGGGGCAGTCTTCTCTCCCCTGTGTGAGTTACATTGACAGAGTGGGGTCAGTCTGCTCTTCCCTGTGTGTGTTACATTGACAGAATGGGGTCAGTCTGCTCTTCCCTGGGTGTGTTACATTGACAGAGTGAGGTCAGTCTGCTCTTCCCTGGGTGTGTTACATTGACAGAGTGGGGTCAGTCTGCTCTTCCCTGGGTGTGTTACATTGACAAAGTGGGGTCAGTCTGCTCTTCCCTGGGTTTGTTATCCTGACAGAGTGGGGTCAGTCTGCTCTTCCCTGGTTGTGTTACATTGACAGAGAGAACTCAGTCTGCTCTTCCCTGGATATGTTGCAATGGCAGAGTGTGGTCAGTCTGCTCTTCCCTGTGTATGTTATATTGACACAGTGGGGTCAGTCTGCTCTTCCCTGGGTGCATGACATTGACAGAGTGCGGTCAGTCTGCTCTTCCCTGGGTGGGTGACATTGACAGAGTGGGGTCAATCTGCTCTTCCCTGGGTGTGTTACATTGACATAGTGGGGTCAGTCTGCTCTTCCCTGGGTGTGTTACATTGACAGATTGGGTTTAGTCTGCTCTTCCCTCGGTATGTTACATTGACCTAGCCAGTTCAATCTTCTGTTCCCTGGGTGTGTTACATTGACAGAGGGGGCTCAGTCTGCTTTTCCCTGGGTGTGTTACATTGACAGAGTGAGGTCAGTCTGCACTTCCCTGGTTGTGTTACAATGACAGAGAGAGGTCAGTCTGCTCTTCCCAGAATGTGTTACATTGACAGAGTTGGGTCAGTCTGATCTTCCCTGGGTGTGAAACGTTGACAGAAAGGGGTCAGTCTGCTCTTCCCTGGGTGTTTTACATTGATAGAATGGGGTCAGTCTGCTCTTCCCTGGGTGTGTTCCATTGACAGAGTGGGGTCAGTCTGCTCTTCTCTGGGTGTGTTACATTGACAGAGTGAGGTCAGTCTGCTCTTCCCTGGGTGTGTTACATTGACAGAGTGGGGTCAGTCTACTCTTCACTGGGTGTCTTACATTGACAGAGTGGCGTCAGTCTGCTCTTCCCTGGGTGTGTTACAATGACAGAGTGGGTTCAGTCTGCTCTTCCCAGGGTGTGTTACATTGACAGACTGGGGTCCGTCTGCTCTTCCCTGGGTGTGTTACATTGACAGAGTGGGGTCAGTCTACTCTTCCCTGCGTGTGTTACATTGACAGAGTGGGGTCAGTCTGCTCTTCCCAGGGTGTGTTACATTGACAGAGTGGGGTCAGTCTGCTCTTCCCAGGGTGTGTTACATTGACAGAGTGGGGTCAGTCTACCCTTCCCTGGGCGTGTTATATTGACAGAGTGGGGTCAGTCTGCTCGTCTCTGGGTGTGTTACAGTGACAGATTGGGGTCAGTCTGCTCTTCCCTGGGTGGTTTACATTGACTGAGTGCGGTCAGCCTGCTCTTCCCAGTGTCTGTTAAATTGACAGAGTGGGGTCAGTCTGCTCTTCCCTGGGTTTGTTACATTGACAGAGTGGGGTCAGTCTGCTCTTCCCTGGGTGTGTTACAGTGACAGAGTGGGGTCAGTCTGCTCTTCCCAGGGTGTGTTACATTGACAGACTGGGGTCAGTCTGCTCTTCCCAGTGTGTGTTACATTGACAGAGTGGGGTCAGTCTTCTCTTCCCTGGGTGTGTTACATTGACTGATTGGGGTCAGTCTGCTCTTCCCCAAGTGTGTTACTTTGACACAGTGGGGTCAGTCTGCTCTTCCCTTAGTGTGTTACAATGACAGAGTGTGGTCTGTGCGCACTTCCCTGGGTGTGTTGCATTAACAGAGTGGGGGGTCAGTCTGCTCTTCCCAGGGTGTGTTGCATTGACAGAGTGTGGTCAGTCTGCTCTTCCCAGGGCGTGTCACATTGACAGAGTGGGGTCAGTCTGCTCTTCCCTGGGTGTATTACATTGACAGAGTGAGGTCAGTCTGCTCTACCCTGGGTGTATTACATTGACAGAGTGCCGTCAGTCTACTCTTCCCTGGGTGTGTTACATTGACAGAGGGGGACAGTCTTTTCTACCAGGGTTTGTTACATTGACAGAGTGGGGTCAGTCTGCTCTTCCCTTGCTGTGTTACAATGACAGAGTGGCGTCAGTGTGCACTTCCCTGTGTGTGTTACATTGAAAGAGTGGGGGTCAGTCTGCTCTTCCCAGGGTATGTTACATTGACAGAGTGTGGTCAGTCTGCTCTTCCCAGGGCGTGTCACATTGACAGAGTGGGATCAGTCTGCTCTTTTATGGGTGGGTTACATTGACAGAATGAATTCAGTCTGCTCTTTACTGCGTGTGTTGCATTGACAGAGTGAGGCCAGTCTGATCTTCCCTGGTTGTGTTACATTGACAGAGTGAGTTCAGTCTGCTCTTCCCTGGGTGTGTTACATTGACAGAGTGGGGTCAGTCTGCTCTTCCCTGGGTGTGTTACATTGACAGAGTGAGGTCCGTCTGCTCTTCCCTGGGTTTGTTACATTGACAGAGTGGGGTCAGTGTTCTCTTCCCTGGGTGTGTTACATTGACAGATTGGGGTCAGTCTGCTTTTCCCTGAGTGTGTTACATTGACAGAGTGGGGTCAGTCTGTTCTTCCTTGGGTGTGTTGAATTGACTGTGTTGGGTCAGTCTGCTCTTCCCTGGGTGTGTTCCATTGACAGAGTGGGGTCAGTCTGCTCTTCCCAGGGTGTATTACATTGACAGAGTGAGGTCACTCTGCTCTTCCCAGGGCGTGTCACATTGACAGAGTGGGGTCAATCTGCTCTTCCCTGGGTGTGTTACATTGACAGAGTGTGGTCAGTCTGCTCTTCCCAAGGCGTGTCACATTGACAGAGTGGGGTCAGTCTGCTCTTCCCTGTGGGGGTTACATTGACAGAGTGGAGACAGTCTGTTCTTCCCTGGGTGTGTTACATTGACAGAGTGGGGTCAGTCTGTTCTTCCCTGGGTGTGTTACATTGACAGAGTGGGGTCAGTTTGCTCTTCCCGGGGTCTGTTACATTGACAGAGTGGAGTCAATCTGCTCTCCCCTGGGTGTGTTCCATTGACAGAGTGGGGTCAGTCTGCTCTTCCCTGGGTGTGTTAAATTGACAGAGTGGGGTCAGTCTGTTCTTCCCTTGGTGTGTTACATTGACAGAGTGGTATCTGTCTGCTCTTCCCTGGGTGTGTTACATTGACAGAGTGGGGTCAGTCTGTTCTCCCATTGTGTGTTACATTGACAGAGTGGGGTCAGTCTGCTCTTCCCTGGGTGTGTTGAATTGACTGTGTTGGGTCAGTCTGCTCTTCCCAGGGTGTATTACATTGACAGAGTGAGGTCAGTCTGCTCTTCCCAGGGCGTGTCACATTGACAGAGTGGGGTCAATCTGCTCTTCCCTGGGTGTGTTACATTGACAGAGTGTGGTCAGTCTGCTCTTCCCAAGGCGTGTCACATTGACAGAGTGGGGTCAGTCTGCTCTTCCCTGTGGGGGTTACATTGACAGAGTGGAGACAGTCTGTTCTTCCCTGGGTGTGTTACATTGACAGAGTGGGGTCAGTCTGTTCTTCCCTGGGTGTGTTACATTGACAGAGTGGGGTCAGTTTGCTCTTCCCGGGGTCTGTTACATTGACAGAGTGGAGTCAATCTGCTCTCCCCTGGGTGTGTTCCATTGACAGAGTGGGGTCAGTCTGCTCTTCCCTGGGTGTGTTAAATTGACAGAGTGGGGTCAGTCTGTTCTTCCCTTGGTGTGTTACATTGACAGAGTGGTATCTGTCTGCTCTTCCCTGGGTGTGTTACATTGACAGAGTGGGGTCAGTCTGTTCTCCCATTGTGTGTTACATTGACAGAGTGGGGTCAGTCTGCTCTTCCCTGGGTGTGTTACAATGACAGAGTGGGGTCAATGTGAACTTCACTGGGTGGGTTACATTGACAGAGTGGGGTAAGTCTGCAGTTCACTGTGTGAGTAACTTTGCAGAAGAGGTCATTCTGCTCTTCTCTGGGTGTGTTACATTGACAGAGTGAGGTCAGTCTGCTCTTCCCTGGGTTTGTTACATTGACAGAGTTTGGTCAGTCTGCTCTTCCCAGGGTGTGTTACATTGACAGAATTGGTTCAGTGTGCTCTTCCCAGGGCGTGTCACATTGACAGAGTGGGGACAGTCTGCTCTTTTATGGGTGGGTTACATTGACAGAGTGGGGTCAGTCTGCTCATCCCTGGGTGTGTTACATTGACAGAGTGGGGTCAGTCTGATCTTCCCTGGTTGTGTTACATTGACAGAGTGGGGTCAGTCTGCTCTTCCCTGGGTGTGTTACATTGACAGATTGGGGTCAGTCTGCTCTTCCCCAAGTTTATTACATTGACACAGTGGGGTCAGTCTGTTCTTCCCTGGGTGTGTTACATTGACAGAGTGGGGTCAGTCTGCTCTTCCCTGGGTGTGTTACATTGACAGAGTGGGGTCAGTCTGCTCTTCCCTGGGTGTGTTACATTGACAGAGTGGGGTCAGTCTGCTCTTCCCTGGGTGTGTTACATTGACAGAGTGGGGTCAGTCTGCTCTTCCCTGGGTGTGTTACATTGACAGAGTGGGGTCAGTCTGTTCTCCCAGGGTTTGTTACATTGACAGAGTGGGGTCAGTCTGTTCTTCCCTGGGTGTCTTACATTGACAGAGTGAGGTCAGTCTGCTCTTCCCAGGGCGTGTCACATTGACAGAGTGGGGTCAATCTGCTCTTCCCTGGGTGGGTAACATTGACAGAGTGTGGTCAGTCTGCTCTTTTATGGGTGGGTTACATTGACAGAGTTGGGTAAGTCTGCTATTCCCTGGGTGTGTTACATTGACAGAGTGGGGTCAGTCTGCTCTTCCCTGGGGGGGTTACATTGACAGAGTGGAGTCAGTCTGTTCTTCCCTGGGTGTGTTACATTGACAGAGTGGGGTCAGTCTGTTCTTCCCTGGGTGTGTTACATTGATTGAGTGGGTTCAGTCTGCTCTTCCCTGGGTGTGTTACATTGACAGAGTGGGGTCAGTCTATTCTCCCAGGGTTTGTTACATTGCAAGAGTGGGGGTCAGTCTGCTCTTCCCAGGGTGTGTGACATTGACAGAGTGAGGTCAGTCTGCTCTTCCCTGGGTGAGTTACATTGACAGGGTTGGTTCAGTCTGCTCTCCCCTGGGTGTGATACATTGACAGAGTGGGGTCAGACTGTTATTCCCTGAGTATGTTACATTGACAGAGTGGGGTGTGTCTGCTCTTCCCAGCGTGTGTTACATTGACATGGTGGGGTCAGTCTGCTCTTCCCTGGGTGTGTTACATTGACAGGGTGGGTTCAGTCTGCTCTTCCCTGGGCGTGTTACATTGACAGAGTGGGGTCAGTCTGCTCTTCCCTGGGTGTGTTACATTGACAGGGTGGGGTCAGTCTGCTCTTCCCTGGGTGTGTTACATTGACAGAGTGGGGTCAGTCTGCACTTCCCCGAGTGTGTTACTTTGACAGAGTGGGGACAGTCTGCTGTTCCCTGGGTGTGTTACATTGACAGAGTGAGGTCAGTCTGCTCTTCCCTGAGTGTGTTACTTAAACAGAGTGGGGACAGTCTGCTCTTCCCTGAGTGTGTTACTTTGACAGAGTGGGGTCAGTCAGCTCTTCCCTAGGTGAGTTACATTGAGATAGAGGGGTCACTCTGGTCACCCTGGGTGTGTTACATTGACAAAGGGGGGGCAATCTTCTCTTCCCTGGGTGAGTTACATTGACAGAGTGGGGTCAGTCTGCTCTTCCCTGTGTGTGTTACATTGACAGAATGGGGTCAGTCTGCTCTTCCCTGGGTGTGTTACATTGACAGAGTGAGGTCAATCTGCTCTTCCCTGGGTGGGTAACATTGACAGAGTGTGGTCAGTCTGCTCTTCCCAGGGCGTGTCACATTGACAGAGTGGGGCCAGTCTGCTCTTTTATGGGTGGGTTACATTGACAGAGTTGGGTAAGTCTGCTATTCCCTGGGTGTGTTACATTGACAGAGTGGGGTCAGTCTGCTCTTCCCTGGGGGGGTTACGTTGACAGAGTGGAGTCAGTCTGTTCTTCCCTGGGTGTGTTACATTGACAGAGTGGGGTCAGTCTGCTCTTCCCTGGGTGTGTTACATTGACTGAGTGGGGTCAGTCTGTTCTTCCCTGGGTGTATTACATTGACAGAGTGGGGTCAGTCTGTTCTTCCCTGGGTGTGTTACATTGATTGAGTGGGTTCAGTCTGCACTTCCCTGGGTGTGTTACATTGACAGAGTGGGGTCAGTCTGTTCTCCCAGGGTTTGTTACATTGCAAGAGTGTGGTCAGTCTGCTCTTCCCTTGCTGTGTTACAATGACAGAGTGGGGTCAGTGTGCACTTCCCTGTGTGTGTTACATTGACAGAGTGGGGGTCAGTCTGCTCTTCCCTGGGTGAGTTACATTGACAGGGTTGGATCAGTCTGCTCTCCCCTGGGTGTGATACATTGACAGAGTGGGGTCAGACTGCTATTCCCTGGGTGTGTTACATTGACAGGGTGGGGTCAGTCTGCTCTTACCTGTGTGTGTTACATTGACAGACTGGGGTCAGTCTGCTCTTCCCTGGGTGTGTTACATTGACAGGGTGGGGTCAGTCTGCTCTTCCCTGGGTGTGTTACATTGACAGAGTGGGGTCAGTCTGCACTTCCCCGAGTGTGTTACTTTGACAGAGTGGGGACAGTCTGCTGTTCCCTGGGTGTGTTACATTAACAGAGTGAGGTCAGTCTGCTCTTCCCTGAGTGTGTTATTTGACAGAGTGGGGACAGTCTGCTCTTCCCTGAGTGTGTTACTTTGACAGAGTGGGGTCAGTCTGCTCTTCCCTAGGTGAGTTACATTGAGATAGAGGGGTCAGTCTGGTCTCCCCTGGGTGTGTTACATTGACAAAGGGGGGGCAATCTATTCTTCTCTGGGTGAGTTACATTGACAGAGTGGGGTCAGTCTGCTCTTCCCTGTGTGTGTTACATTGACAGAATGGGGTCAGTCTGCTCTTCCCTGGGTGTGTTACATTGACAGAGTGAGGTCAGTCTGCTCATCCCTGGGTGTGTTACAATGATAGAGTGGGGTCAGTCTGCTCTTCCCTGGGTGTGTTGCATTGACAGAGTGGGGTCAGTCTGCTCTTCCCAGAATGTGTTACATTGACAGAGTTGGGTCAGTCTGATCTTCCCTGGGTGTGTCTCGTTGACAGAAAGGGGTCAGTCTGCTCTTCCCTCGGTGTTTTACATTGACAGAGTGGGGTGAGTCTGCTCTTCCCTGGGTGTGTTACATTGACAGAGTGGGGTCAGTCTACTCTTCCCTGTGTGTCTTACATTGACAGAGTTGGGTCAGTCTGCTCTTCCCTGGGTGTGTTACATTGACAGAGTGGGGTCAGTCTGCTCTTCCCTCGGTGTGTTATCCTGACAGAGTGTGGTCAGTCTGCTCTTCCCTGGGTGCGTTACATTGACAGAACAGGGTCCGTCTGCCTTTTCCTGGGTGTGTTACATTGACAGAGTGGGGTTAGTCTGCTCTTCCCTGGGTGTGTTACATTGACAGAGTGAGGTCAGTCTGCTCTTCCCTGGGTGTGTTACAATGACAGAGTGGGGTCAGTCTGCTCTTCCCTGAGTGTGTTACTTTGACAGAGTGGGGACAGTCTGCTCTTCCCTGAGTGTGTTACTTTGACAGAGTGGGGTCAGTCTGCTCTTCCCTGGGTGTGTTACATTGACAGAGTGGGGTCAGTCTACTCTTCCCTGTGTGTGTTATACTGACAGAGTGGGGTCAGTATGCTCTTCCCTGGGTGTGTTACATTGACAGAACAGGGTCCGTCTGCCTTTCCCTGGGTGTGTTACATTGACAGAGTGGGGTTAGTCTGCTCTTCCCTGGGTGTGTTACATTGACAGAATGAGGTCAGTCTGCTCTTCCCTGGGTGTGTTACAATGACAGAGTGGGGTCAGTCTGCTCTTCCCTGGGTGTGTTACATTGACAGAGTGGGGTCAGTCTGCTCTTCCCTGGGTGTGTTACATTGACTGAGTTGGGTCAGTCTGATGTTCCCTGGGTGTATAACGTTGAGAGACAGGGGTCAGTCTGCTCTTCCCTGGTTGTGTTACATTGACAGAGAGAACTCAGTCTGCTCTTCCCTGGGTGTGTTGCAATGGCAGAGTGTGGTCAGTCTGCTCTTCCCTGTGTATGTTATATTGACACAGTGGGGTCAGTCTGCTCTTCCCTGGGTGCGTGACATTGACAGAGTGCGGTCAGTCTGCTCTTCCCTGGGTGCGTGACATTGACAGAGTGGGGTCAATCTGCTCTTCCCTGTGTGTGTTACATTGACAGAGTGGGGTCAGTCTGCTCTTCCCTGGGTGTGTTACATTGACAGATTGGGTTTAGTCTGCTCTTCCCTCGGTATGTTACATTGACCTAGCCAGTTCAATCTTCTGTTCCCTGGGTGTGTTACATTGACAGAGGGGGCTCAGTCTGCTCTTCCCTGGGTGTGTTACATTGACAGAGTGAGGTCAGTCTGCTCTTCCCTGGGTGTGTTACAATGACAGAGAGGGGTCAGTCTGCTCTTCCCTGGGTGTGTTACAATGACAGAGTTGGGTCAGTCTGCTCTTCCCAGAATGTTTTACATTGACAGAGTTGGGTCAGTCTGATCTTCCCTGGGTGTGAAACGTTGACAGAAAGGGGTCAGTCTGCTCTTCCCTGGGTGTTTTACAATGACAGAGTGGGGTCAGTCTGCTCTTCCCTGGGTGTGTTACATTGACAGAGTGGGGTCAGTCTGCTCTTCCCTGGGTGTGTTACATTGACTGATTGGGGTCAGTCTGCACTTCCCAGGGTGTGTTACATTGACAGAGTGGGGTCCGTCTGCTCTTCCCTGGGTGTGTTACATTGACAGAGTGGGGTCAGTCTAATCTTCCCTGCGTGTGTTACATTGACAGAGTGTGGTCAGTCTGCGCTTCCCAGGGTGTGTTACATTGACAGAGTGGGGTCAGTCTGTTCTTCCCTGGGTGTGTTTCATTGACAGAGTGGGGTCAGTCTACCCTTCCCTGGGCGTGTTACATTGACAGAGTGGGGTCAGTCTGCTAGTCCCTGTGTGTGTTACAGTGACAGAGTGGGGTCAGTCAGCTCTTCGCAAGGTGCATGAGATTGACAGAGTGGGGTCTGTCTGCTCTTCCCTGGGGGGTCTACATTGACTGAGTGCGGT
Source organism: Chiloscyllium punctatum (assembly GCF_047496795.1). Classification (NCBI taxonomy): domain Eukaryota; kingdom Metazoa; phylum Chordata; class Chondrichthyes; order Orectolobiformes; family Hemiscylliidae; genus Chiloscyllium; species Chiloscyllium punctatum. Next base: position 329,986 of record NW_027309967.1, read on the forward strand.
CAGTCTGCTCTTCCCAGCGTCTGTTACATTGACAGAGTGGGGTCAGTCTGCTCTTCCCTGGGCTTGTTTCATTGACAGAGTGGGGTCAGTCTGCTCTTCCCTGGGTGTGTTACAGTGACAGAGTGGGGTCAGTCTGCTCTTCCCAGGGTGTGTTACAGTGACAGGGTGGTGTCAGTCTGCTCTCCCCTGGGTGTGTTCCATTGACAGAGTGGGGTCAGTCTGCTCTTCCCTGGGTGTGTTAAATTGACAGAGTGGGGTCAGTCTGTTCTTCCCTTGGTGTGTTACATTGACAGAGTGGTATCTGTCTGCTCTTCCCTGGGTGTGTTACATTGACAGAGTGGGGTCAGTCTGTTCTCCCATTGTGTGTTACATTGACAGAGTGGGGTCAGTCTGCTCTTCCCTGGGTGTGTTACAATGACAGAGTGGGGTCAATGTGCACTTCACTGGGTGGGTTACATTGACAGAGTGGGGTAAGTCTGCAGTTCACTGTGTGAGTAACTTTGCAGAAGAGGTCATTCTGCTCTTCTCTGGGTGTGTTACATTGACAGAGTGAGGTCAGTCTGCTCTTCCCTGGGTTTGTTACATTGACAGAGTTTGGTCAGTCTGCTCTTCCCAGAGTGTGTTACATTGACAGAGTTGGGTCAGTGTGCTCTTCCCAGGGCGTGTCACATTGACAGAGTGGGGACAGTCTGCTCTTTTATGGGTGGTTTACATTGACAGAGTGGTGTCAGTCTGCTCATCCCTGGGTGTGTTACATTGACAGAGTGGGGTCAGTCTGATCTTCCCTGGTTGTGTTACATTGACAGAGTGGGGTCAGTCTTCTCTTCCCTGGGTGTGTTACATTGACAGATTGGGGTCAGTCTGCTCTTCCCCAAGTTTGTTACATTGACACAGTGGGGTCAGTCTGTTCTTCCCTGGGTGTGTTACATTGACAGAGTGGGGTCAGTCTGCTCTTCCCTGGCTGTGTTACATTGACAGAGTGGGGTCAGTCTGCTCTTCCCTGGGTGTGTTACATTGACAGAGTGGGGTCAGTCTGCTCTTCCCTGGGTGTGTTACATTGACAGAGTGGGGTCAGTCTGCTCTTCCCTGGGTGTGTTACATTGACAGAGTGGGGTCAGTCTGCTCTTCCCTGGCTGTGTTACATTGACAGAGTGGGGTCAGTCTGCTCTTCCCTGGGTGAGTTACATTGACAGAGTGGGGTCAATCTGCTCTTCCCTGGGTGTGTTACATTGACAGAGTGTTTTCAGTCTGTTCTCCCAGGGTTTGTTACATTGACAGAGTGGGGTCAGTCTGTTCTTCCCTGGGTGTGTCACATTGACAGAGTGGGGTCAGTCCGTTCTTCCCTGGGTGTCTTACATTGACAGAGTGAGGTCAGTCTGCTCTTCCCAGGGCGTGTCACATTGACAGAGTGGGGCCAGTCTGCTCTTTTACGGGTGGGTTACATTGACAGAGTTGGATAAGTCTACTATTCCCTGGGTGTGTTACATTGACAGAGTGGGGTCAGTCTGCTCTTCCCTGGGGGGGTTACATTGACAGAGTGGAGTCAGTCTGTTCTTCCCTGGGTGTGTTACATTGACAGAGTGGGGTCAGTCTGTTCTTCCCTGGGTGTGTTACATTGACAGAGTGGGGTCAGTTTGCTCTTCCCGGGGTGTGTTACATTGACAGAGTGGAGTCAATCTGCTCTCCCCTGGGTGTGTTCCATTGACAGAGTGGGGTCAGTCTGCTCTTCCCTGGGTGTGTTAAATTGACAGAGTGGGGTCAGTCTGTTCTTCCCTTGGTGTGTTACATTGACAGAGTGGTATCTGTCTGCTCTTCCCTGGGTGTGTTACATTGACAGAGTGGGGTCAGTCTGTTATCCCATTGTGTGTTACATTGACAGAGTGGGGTCGGTCTGCTCTTCCCTGGGTGTGTTACAATGACAGAGTGGGGTCAATGTGCACTTCACTGGGTGGGTTACATTGACAGAGTGGGGCAAGTCTGCAGTTCACTGTGTGAGTAACTTTGCAGAAGAGGTCATTCTGCTCTTCTCTGGGTGTGTTACATTGACAGAGTGAGGTCAGTCTGCTCTTCCCTGGGTTTGTTACATTGACAGAGTGGGGTCAGTCTGCTCTTCCCTGGGGGGGTTACATTGACAGAGTGGAGTCAGTCTGTTCTTCCCTGGGTGTGTTACATTGACAGAGTGGGGTCAGTCTGTTCTTCCCTGGGTGTGTTTCATTGATTGAGTGGGTTCAGTCTGCTCTTCCCTGGGTGTGTTACATTGACAGAGTGGGGTCAGTCTATTCTCCCAGGGTTTGTTACATTGCAAGAGTGGGGGTCAGTCTGCTCTTCCCAGGGTGTGTGACATTGACAGAGTGAGGTCAGTCTGCTCTTCCCTGGGTGAGTTACATTGACAGGGTTGGTTCAGTCTGCTCCCCCCTGGGTGTGATACATTGACAGAGTGGGGTCAGACTGCTATTCCCTGAGTATGTTACATTGACAGAGTGGGGTGTGTCTGCTCTTCCCAGGGTGTGTTACATTGACAGGGTGGGGTCAGTCTGCTCTTCCCTGGGTGTGTTACATTGACAGGGTGGGTTCAGTCTGCTCTTCCCTGGGCGTGTTACATTGACAGAGTGGGGTCAGTCTGCTCTTCCCTGGGTGTGTTACATTGACAGGGTGGGGTCAGTCTGCTCTTCCCTGCGTGTGTTACATTGACAGAGTGGGGTCAGTCTGCACTTCCCCGAGTGTGTTACTTTGACAGAGTGGGGACAGTCTGCTGTTCCCTGGGTGTGTTACATTGACAGAGTGAGGTCAGTCTGCTCTTCCCTGAGTGTGTTACTTAAACAGAGTGGGGACAGTCTGCTCTTCCCTGAGTGTGTTACTTTGACAGAGTGGGGTCAGTCTGCTCTTCCCTAGGTGAGTTACACTGAGATAGAGGGGTCACTCTGGTCACCCTGGGTGTGTTACATTGACAAAGGGGGGGCAATCTTCTCTTCCCTGGGTGACTTACATTGACAGAGTGGGGTCAGTCTGCTCTTCCCTGTGTGTGTTACATTGACAGAATGGGGTCAGTCTGCTCTTCCCTGGGTGTGTTACATTGACAGAGTGAGGTCAGTCTGCTCTTCACTGTGTGTGTTATACTGACAGAGTGGGGTCAGTATGCTCTTCCCTGGGTGTGTTACATTGACAGAACAGGGTCCGTCTGCCTTTCCCTGGGTGTGTTACATTGACAGAGTGGGGTCAGTCTGTTCTTCCCGGAGAGTGTTACAGTGACAGGGTGTAGTCAGTCTGCTCTCCCCTGGGTGTGTTCCATTGACAGAGTGGGGTCAGTCTGCTCTTCCCTGGGTGTGTTAAATTGACAGAGTGGGGTCAGTCTGTTCTTCCCTTGGTGTGTTACATTGACAGAGTGGTGTCAGTCCGTTCTCCCATTGTGTGTTACATTGACAGAGTGGGGACAGTCTGCTCTTCCCTGGGTGTGTTACAATGACAGAGTGGGGTCAATGTGCACTTCACTGGGTGGGTTACATTGACAGAGTGGGGTAAGTCTGCAGTTCACTGTGTGAGTAACTTTGCAGAAGAGGTCATTCTGCTCTTCTCTGGGTGTGTTACATTGACAGAGTGAGGTCAGTCTGCTCTCCCTAGGTTTGTTACATTGACAGAGTGGGGTCAGTCTGCTCTTCCCAGGGTGTGTTACATTGACAGAGTTGGGTCAGTGTGCTCTTCCCAGGGCGTGTCACATTGACAGAGTGGGGACAGTCTGCTCTTTTATGGGTGGGTTACATTGACAGAGTGGGGTCAGTCTGCACATCCCTGGATGTGTTACATTGACAGAGTGTGGTCAGTCTGATCTTCCCTGGTTGTGTTACATTGACAGAGTGGGGTCAGTCTTCTCTTCCCTGGGTGTGTTACATTGACAGATTGGGGTCAGTCTGCTCTTCCCCAAGTTTGTTACATTGACACAGTGGGGTCAGTCTGTTCTTCCCTGGGTGTGTTACATTGACAGAGTGGGGTCAGTCTGCTCTTCCCTGGCTGTGTTACATTGACAGAGTGGGGTCAGTCTGCTCTTCCCTGGGTGTGTTACATTGACAGAGTGGGGTCAGTCTGCTCTTCCCTGGGTGTGTTACATTGACAGAGTGGGGTCAGTCTGCTCTTCCCTGGGTGTGTTACATTGACAGAGTGGGGTCAGTCTGTTCTCCCAGGGTTTGTTACATTGACAGAGTGGGGTCAGTCTGTTCTTCCCTGGGTGTCTTACATTGACAGAGTGAGGTCAGTCTGCTCTTCCCAGGGCGTGTCACATTGACAGAGTGGGGTCAATCTGCTCTTCCCTGGGTGGGTAACATTGACAGAGTGTGGTCAGTCTGCTCTTCCCAGGGCGTGTCACATTGACAGAGTGGGGTAAGTCTGCAGTTCACTGTGTGAGTAACTTTGCAGAAGAGGTCATTCTGCTCTTCTCTGGGTGTGTTACATTGACAGAGTGAGGTCAGTCTGCTCTTCCCTGGGTTTGTTACATTGACAGAGTGGGGTCAGTCTGCTCTTCCCTCGGGGGGTTACATTGACAGAGTGGAGTCAGTCTGTTCTTCCCTGGGTGTGTTACATTGACAGAGTGGGGTCAGTCTGTTCTTCCCTGGGTGAGTTTCATTGATTGAGTGGGTTCAGTCTCCTCTTCCCTGGGTGTGTTACATTGACAGAGTGGGGTCAGTCTATTCTCCCAGGGTTTGTTACATTGCAAGAGTGGGGTCAGTCTGCTCTTCCCTGGGTGAGTTACATTGACAGGGTTGGTTCAGTCTGCTCTCCCCTGGGTGTGATACATTGACAGAGTGGGGTCAGACTGCTATTCCCTGAGTATGTTACATTGACAGAGTGGGGTGTGTCTGCTCTTCCCAGGGTGTGTTACATTGACAGGGTGGGGTCAGTCTGCTCTTCCCTGGGTGTGTTACATTGACAGGGTGGGTTCAGTCTGCTCTTCCCTGGGCGTGTTTCATTGACAGAGTGGGGTCAGTCTGCTCTTCCCTGGGTGTGTTACATTGACAGGGTGGAGTCAGTCTGCTCTTCCCTGCGTGTGTTACATTGACAGAGTGGGGTCAGTCTGCACTTCCCCGAGTGTGTTACTTTGACAGAGTGGGGACAGTCTGCTGTTCCCTGGGTGTGTTACATTGACAGAGTGAGGTCAGTCTGCTCTTCCCTGAGTGTGTTACTTAAACAGAGTGGGGACAGTCTGCTCTTCCCTGAGTGTGTTACTTTGACAGAGTGGGGTCAGTCTGCTCTTCCCTAGGTGAGTTACACTGAGATAGAGGGGTCACTCTGGTCACCCTGGGTGTGTTACATTGACAAAGGGGGGGCAATCTTCTCTTCCCTGGGTGAGTTACATTGACAGAGTGGGGTCAGTCTGCTCTTCCCTGTGTGTGTTACATTGACAGAATGGGGTCAGTCTGCTCTTCCCTGGGTGTGTTACATTGACAGAGTGAGGTCAGTCTGCTCTTCCCTGGGTGTGTAACAATGATAGAGTGGGGTCAGTCTGCTCTTCCCTGGGTGTGTTGCATTGACAGAGTGGGGTCAGTCTGCTCTTCCCAGAATGTGTTACATTGACAGAGTTGGTTCAGTCTGATCTTCCCTGGGTGTGTAACGTTGACAGAAAGGGGTCAGTCTGCTCTTCCCTCGGTGTTTTACATTGACAGAGTGGGGTGAGTCTGCTCTTCCCTGGGTGTGTTACATTGACAGAGTGGGGTCAGTCTACTCTTCCCTGTGTGTCTTGCAATGACAGAGTGGGGTCAGTCTGCTCTTCCCTGGGTGTGTTACATTGACAGAGTGGGGTCAGTCTGCTCTTCCCTGAGAGTGTTATCCTGACAGAGTGGGGTCAGTCTGCTCTTCCCTGGGTGCGTTACATTGACAGAACAGGTTCCGTCTGCCTTTCCCTGGGTGTGTTACATTGACAGAGTGGGGTTAGTCTGCTCTTCCCTGGGTGTGTTACATTGACAGAATGAGGTCAGTCTGCTCTTCCCAGGGCGTGTCACATTGACAGAGTGGGGTCAATCTGCTCTTCCCTGGGTGGGTAACATTGACAGAGTGTGGTCAGTCTGCTCTTCCCAGGGCGTGTCACATTGAAAGAGTGGGACCAGTCTGCTCTTTTATGGATGGGTTACATTGACAGATTTGGGTAAGTCTGCTATTCCCTGGGTGTGTTACATTGACAGAGTGGGGTCAGTCTGCTCTTCCCTGGGGGGGTTACGTTGACAGAGTGGAGTCAGTCTGTTCTTCCCTGGGTGTGTTACATTGACAGAGTGGGGTCAGTCTGCTCATCCCTGGGTGTGTTACATTGACAGAGTGGGGTCAGTCTGATCTTCCCTGGTTGTGTTACATTGACAGAGTGGGGTCAGTCTTCTCTTCCCTGGGTGTGTGACATTGACAGATTGGGGTCAGTCTGCTCTTCCCCAAGTTTGTTACATTGACACAGTGGGGTCAGTCTGTTCTTCCCTGGGTGTGTTACATTGACAGAGTGGGGTCAGTCTGCTCTTCCCTGGCTGTGTTACATTGACAGAGTGGGGTCAGTCTGCTCTTCCCTGGCTGTGTTACATTGACAGAGTGGGGTCAGTCTGCTCTTCCCTGGGTGTGTTACATTGACAGAGTGGGGTCAGTCTGCTCTTCCCTGGGTGTGTTACATTGACAGAGTGGGGTCAGTCTGTTCTCCCAGGGTTTGTTACATTGACAGAGTGGGGTCAGTCTGTTCTTCCCTGGGAGTCTTACATTGACAGAGTGAGGTCAGTCTGCTCTTCCCAGGGTGTGTCACATTGACAGAGTGGGGTCAATCTGCTCTTCCCTGGGTGGGTAACATTGACAGAGTGTGGTCAGTCTGCTCTTCCCAGGGCGTGTCACATTGACAGAGTGGGGCCAGTCTGCTCTTTTATGGGTGGGTTACATTGACAGAGTTGGATAAGTCTGCTATTCCCTGGGTGTGTTACAGTGACAGAGTGGGGTCAATCTGCTCTTCCCTGGGGGGGTTACATTGACAGAGTGGAGGCAGTCTGTTCTTTAGTGGGTGTGTTACATTGACAGAGTGGGGTCAGTCTGTTCTTCCCTGCGTGTGTTACATTGACAGAGTGGGGTCAGTTTGCTCTTCCCGGGGTGTGTTACATTGACAGAGTGGAGTCAATCTGCTCTCCCCTGGGTGTGTTCCATTGACAGAGTGGGGTCAGTCTGCTCTTCCCTGGGTGTGTTAAATTGACAGAGTGGGGTCAGTCTGTTCTTCCCTTGTTGTGTTACATTGACAGAGTGGTATCTGTCTGCTCATCCCTGGGTGTGTTACATTGAATGAGTGGGGTCAGTCTGCTCTTCCCTGGGGGGGTTACGTTGACAGAGTGGGGACAGTCTGCTCTTTTATGGGTGGGTTACATTGACAGAGTGGGGTCAGTCTGCTCATCCCTGGGTGTGTTACATTGACAGAGTGGGGTCAGTCTGATCTTCCCTGGTTGTGTTACATTGACAGAGTGGGGTCAGTCTTCTCTTCCCTGGGTGTGTTACATTGACAGATTGGGGTCAGTCTGCTCTTCCCCAAGTTTGTTACATTGACACAGTGGGGTCAGTCTGTTCTTCCCTGGGTGTGTTACATTGACAGAGTGGGGTCAGTCTGCTCTTCCCTGGCTGTGTTACATTGACAGAGTGGGGTCAGTCTGCTCTTCCCTGGGTGTGTTACATTGACAGAGTGGGGTCAGTCTGTTCTTCCCTGGGTGTGTTACATTGACAGAGTGGGGTCAGTCTGCTCTTCCCTGGGTGTGTTACATTGACAGAGTGGGGTCAGTCTGTTCTCCCAGGGTTTGTTACATTGACAGAGTGGGGTCAGTCTGTTCTTCCCTGGGTGTCTTACATTGACAGAGTGAGGTCAGTCTGCTCTTCCCAGGGCGTGTCACATTGACAGAGTGGGGTCAATCTGCTCTTCCCTGGGTGGGTAACATTGACAGAGTGTGGTCAGTCTGCTCTTCCCAGGGCGTGTCACATTGAAAGAGTGGGGCCAGTCTGCTCTTTTATGGGTGGGTTACATTGACAGAGTTGGATAAGTCTGCTATTCCCTGGGTGTGTTACATTGACAGAGTGGGGTCAGTCTGTTCTTCCCTGGGTGTGTTACATTGACAGAGTGGAGTCAGTCTGTTCTTCCCTGGGTGTGTTACATTGACAGAGTGGGGTCAGTCTGTTCTTCCCTGGGTGTGTTACATTGACAGAGTGGGGTCAGTTTGCTCTTCCCGGGGTGTGTTACATTGACAGAGTGGAGTCAATCTGCTCTCCCCTGGGTGTGTTCCATTGACAAAGTGGCGTCAGTCTGCTCTTCCCTGGGTGTGTTAAATTGACAGAGTGGGGTCAGTCTGTTCTTCCCTTGGTGTGTTACATTGACAGAGTGGTATCTGTCTGCTCTTCCCTGGGTGTGTTACATTGACAGAGTGGGGTCAGTCTGTTCTCCCATTGTGTGTTACATTGACAGAGTGGGGTCAGTCTGCTCTTCCCTGGGTGTGTTACAATGACAGAGTGGTGTCAATGTGCACTTCCCTGGGTGGGTAACATTGACAGAGTGTGGTCAGTCTGCTCTTCCCAGGGCGTGTCACATTGACAGAGTGGGGCCAGTCTGCTCTTTTATGGGTGGGTTACATTGACAGATTTGGGTAAGTCTGCTATTCCCTGGGTGTGTTACATTGACAGAGTGGGGTCAGTCTGCTCTTCCCTGGGGGGGTTACGTTGACAGAGTGGAGTCAGTCTGTTCTTCCCTGGGTGTGTTACATTGACAGAGTGGGGTCAGTCTGCTCATCCCTGGGTGTGTTACATTGACAGAGTGGGGTCAGTCTGATCTTCCCTGGTTGTGTTACATTGACAGAGTGGGGTCAGTCTTCTCTTCCCTGGGTGTGTTACATTGACAGGTTGGGGTCAGTCTGATCTTCCCCAAGTTTGTTACATTGACACAGTGGGGTCAGTCTGTTCTTCCCTGGGTGTGTTACATTGACAGAGTGGGGTCAGTCTGCTCTTCCCTGGCTGTGTTACATTGACAGAGTGGGGTCAGTCTGCTCTTCCCTGGGTGTGTTACATTGACAGAGTGGGGTCAGTCTGCTCTTCCCTGGGTGTGTTACATTGACAGAGTGGGGTCAGTCTGCTCTTCCCTGGGTGTGTTACATTGACAGAGTGGGGTCAGTCTGTTCTCCCAGGGTTTGTTACATTGACAGAGTGGGGTCAGTCTGTTCTTCCCTGGGTATCTTACATTGACAGAGTTAAGGTCAGTCTGCTCTTCCAAGTCGTGTCACATTGACAGAGTGGGGTCAATCTGCTCTTCCCTGGGTGGGTAACATTGACAGAGTGGGGTCAGTCTGCTCTTCCCAGGGCGTGTCACATTGACAGAGTGGGGCCAGTCTGCTCTTTTATGGGTGGGTTACATTGACAGAGTTGGATAAGTCTGCTATTCCCTGGGTGTGTTACATTGACAGAGTGGGGTCAGTCTGCTCTTCCCTAGGGGGGTTACATTGACAGAGTGGAGTCAGTCTGTTCTTCCCTGGGTGTGTTACATTGACAGAGTGGGGTCAGTCTGTTCTTCCCTGGGTGTGTTACATTGACAGAGTGGGGTCAGTTTGCTCTTCCCGGGGTGTGTTACATTGACAGAGTGGAGTCAATCTGCTCTCCCCTGGGTGTGTTCCATTGACAGAGTGGGGTCAGTCTGCTCTTCCCTTGGTGTGTTAAATTGACAGAGTGGGGTCAGTCTGTTCTTCCCTTGGTGTGTTACATTGACAGAGTGGTATCTGTCTGCTCATCCCTGGGTGTGTTACATTGACAGAGTGGGGTCAGTCTGCTCTTCCCTGGGGGGGTTACGATGACAGAGTGGGGACAGTCTGCTCTTTTATGGGTGGGTTACATTGACAGAGTGGGGTCAGTCTGCTCATCCCTGGGTGTGTTACATTGACAGAGTGGGGTCAGTCTGATCTTCCCTGGTTGTGTTACATTGACAGAGTGGGGTCAGTCTTCTCTTCCCTGGGTGTGTTACATTGACAGATTGGGGTCAGTCTGCTCTTCCCCAAGTTTGTTACATTGACACAGTGGGGTCAGTCTGTTCTTCCCTGGGTGTGTTACATTGACAGAGTGGGGTCAGTCTGCTCTTCCCTGGCTGTGTTACATTGACAGAGTGGGGTCAGTCTGCTCTTCCCTAGGTGTGTTACATTGACAGAGTAGGGTCAGTCTGCTCTTTCCTGGGTGTGTTACATTGACAGAGTGGGGTCAGTCTGCTCTTCCCTGGGTGTGTTACATTGACAGAGTGGGGTCAGTCTGTTCTCCCAGGGTTTGTTACATTGACAGAGTGGGGTCAGTCTGTTCTTCCCTCGGTGTCTTACATTGACAGAGTGAGGTCAGTCTGCTCTTCCCAGGGCGTGTCACATTGACAGAGTGGGGTCAATCTGCTCTTCCCTGGGTGGGTAACATTGACAGAGTGTGGTCAGTCTGCTCTTCCCAAGGCGTGTCACATTGACAGAGTGGGGCCAGTCTGCTCTTTTATGGGTGGGTTACATTGACAGAGTTGGATAAGTCTGCTATTCCCTGGGTGTGTTACATTGACAGAGTGGGGTCAGTCTGCTCTTCCCTGGGGGGGTTACATTGACAGAGTGGAGTCAGTCTGTTCTTCCCTGGGTGTGTTACATTGACAGAGTGGGGTCAGTCTGCTCTTCCCTGGGTGTGTTACATTGACAGAGTGGGGTCAGTTTGCTCTTCCCGGGGTGTGTTACATTGACAGAGTGGAGTCAATCTGCTCTCCCCTGGGTGTGTTCCATTGACAGAGTGGGGTCCGTCTGCTCTTCCCTGGGTGTGTTAAATTGACAGAGTGGGGTCAGTCTGTTCTTCCCTTGGTGTCTTACATTGACAGAGTGGTATCTGTCTGCTCTTCCCTGGGTGTGTTACATTGACAGAGTGGGGTCAGTCTGTTCTCCCATTGTGTGTTACAATGACAGAGTGGGGTCAATGTGCACTTCACTGGGTGGGTTACATTGACAGAGTGGGGTAAGTCTGCAGTTCACTGTGTGAGTAACTTTGCAGAAGAGGTCATTCTGCTCTTCTCTGGGTGTGTTACATTGACAGAGTGAGGTCAGTCTGCTCTTCCCTGGGTTTGTTACATTGACAGAGTGGGGTCAGTCTGCTCTTCCCTGGGGGGGTTACATTGACAGAGTGGAGTCAGTCTGTTCTTCCCTGGGTGTGTTACATTGACAGAGTGGGGTCAGTCTGTTCTTCCCTGGGTGTGTTTCATTGATTGAGTGGGTTCAGTCTGCTCTTCCCTGGGTGTGTTACATTGACAGAGTGGGGTCAGTCTATTCTCCCAGGGTTTGTTATATTGCAAGAGTGCGGGTCAGTCTGCTCTTCCCAGGGTGTGTGACATTGACAGAGTGAGGTCAGTCTGCTCTTCCCTGGGTGAGTTACATTGACAGGGTTGGTTCAGTCTGCTCTCCCCCGGGTGTGTTACATTGACAGAGTGGGGTGTGTCTGCTCTTCCCAGGGTGTGTTACATTGACAGGGTGGGGTCAGTCTGCTCTTCCCTGGGTGTGTTACATTGACAGGGTGGGTTCAGTCTGCTCTTCCCTGGGCGTGTTACATTGACAGAGTGGGGTCAGTCTGCTCTTCCCTGGGTGTGTTACATTGACAGGGTGGGGTCAGTCTGCTCTTCCCTGCGTGTGTTACATTGACAGAGTGGGGTCAGTCTGCACTTCCCCGAGTGTGTTACTTTAACAGAGTGGGGACAGTCTGCTGTTCCCTGGGTGTGTTACATTGACAGAGTGAGGTCAGTCTGCTCTTCCCTGAGTGTGTTACTTAAACAGAGTGGGGACAGTCTGCTCTTCCCTGAGTGTGTTACTTTGACAGAGTGGGGTCAGTCTGCTCTTCCCTAGGTGAGTTACACTGAGATAGAGGGGTCACTCTGGTCACCCTGGGTGTGTTACATTGACAAAGGGGGGGCAATCTTCTCTTCCCTGGGTGAGTTACATTGACAGAGTGGGGTCAGTCTGCTCTTCCCTGTGTGTGTTACATTGACAGAATGGGGTCAGTCTGCTCTTCCCTGGGTGTGTTACATTGACAGAGTGAGGTCAGTCTGCTCTTCACTGTGTGTGTTATACTGACAGAGTGGGGTCAGTATGCTCTTCCCTGGGTGTGTTACATTGACAGAACAGGGTCCGTCTGCCTTTCCCTGGGTGTGTTACATTGACAGAGTGGGGTCAGTCTGTTCTTCCCTGAGAGTGTTACAGTGACAGGGTGGTGTCAGTCTGCTCTCCCCTGGGTGTGTTCCATTGACAGAGTGGGGTCAGTCTGCTCTTCCCTGGGTGTGTTAAATTGACAGAGTGGGGTCAGTCTGTTCTTCCCTTGGTGTGTTACATTGACAGAGTGGTATCTGTCTGCTCTTCCCTGGGTGTGTTACATTGACAGAGTGGGGTCAGTCTGTTCTCCCATTGTGTGTTACATTGACAGAGTGGGGTCAGTCTGCTCTTCCCTGGGTGTGTTACAATGACAGAGTGGGGTCAATGTGCACTTCACTGGGTGGGTTACATTGACAGAGTGGGGTAAGTCTGCAGTTCACTGTGTGAGTAACTTTGCAGAAGAGGTCATTCTGCTCTTCTCTGGGTGTGTTACATTGACAGAGTGAGGTCAGTCTGCTCTACCCTGGGTTTGTTACATTGTCAGAGTTTGGTCAGTCTGCTCTTCCCAGGGTGTGTTACATTGACAGAGTTGGGTCAGTGTGCTCTTCCCAGGGCGTGTCACATTGACAGAGTGGGGACAGTCTGCTCTTTTATGGGTGGGTTACATTGACAGAGTGGGGTCAGTCTGCTCATCCCTGGGTGTGTTACATTGACAGAGTGGGGTCAGTCTGATCTTCCCTGGTTGTGTTACATTGACAGAGTGGGGTCAGTCTTCTCTTCCCTGGGTGTGTTACATTGACAGAGTGGGGTCAGTCTGCTCTTCCCTAGGGGGGTTACATTGACAGAGTGGAGTCAGTCTGTTCTTCCCTGGGTGTGTTACATTTACAGAGTGGGGTCAGTCTGTTCTTCCCTGGGTGTGTTACATTGACAGAGTAGGGTCAGTCTGCTCTTTTATGGGTGGGTTACATTGACAGAGTTGGATAAGTCTGCTATTCCCTGGGTGTGTTACATTGACAGAGTGGGGTCAGTCTGCTCTTCCCTAGGGGGGTTACATTGACAGAGTGGAGTCAGTCTGTTCTTCCCTGGGTGTGTTACATTGACAGAGTGGGGTCAGTCTGTTCTTCCCTGGGTGTGTTACATTGACAGAGTGGGGTCAGTTTGCTCTTCCCGGGGTGTGTTACATTGACAGAGTGGAGTCAATCTGCTCTCCCCTGGGTGTGTTCCATTGACAGAGTGGGGTCAGTCTGCTCTTCCCTTGGTGTGTTAAATTGACAGAGTGGGGTCAGTCTGTTCTTCCCTTGGTGTGTTACATTGACAGAGTGGTATCTGTCTGCTCATCCCTGGGTGTGTTACATTGACAGAGTGGGGTCAGTCTGCTCTTTCCTGGGGGGGTTACGATGACAGAGTGGGGACAGTCTGCTCTTTTATGGGTGGGTTACATTGACAGAGTGGGGTCAGTCTGCTCATCCCTGGGTGTGTTACATTGACAGAGTGGGGTCAGTCTGATCTTCCCTGGTTGTGTTACATTGACAGAGTGGGGTCAGTCTTCTCTTCCCTGGGTGTGTTACATTGACAGATTGGGGTCAGTCTGCTCTTCCCCAAGTTTGTTACATTGACACAGTGGGGTCAGTCTGTTCTTCCCTGGGTGTGTTACATTGACAGAGTGGGGTCAGTCTGCTCTTCCCTGGCTGTGTTACATTGACAGAGTGGGGTCAGTCTGCTCTTCCCTGGGTGTGTTACATTGACAGAGTAGGGTCAGTCTGCTCTTTCCTGGGTGTGTTACATTGACAGAGTGGGGTCAGTCTGCTCTTCCCTGGGTGTGTTACATTGACAGAGTGGGGTCAGTCTGTTCTCCCAGGGTTTGTTACATTGACAGAGTGGGGTCAGTCTGTTCTTCCCTCGGTGTCTTACATTGACAGAGTCAGGTCAGTCTGCTCTTCCCAGGGCGTGTCACATTGACAGAGTGGGGTCAATCTGCTCTTCCCTGGGTGGGTAACATTGACAGAGTGTGGTCAGTCTGCTCTTCCCAAGGCGTGTCACATTGACAGAGTGGGGCCAGTCTGCTCTTTTATGGGTGGGTTACATTGACAGAGTTGGATAAGTCTGCTATTCCCTGGGTGTGTTACATTGACAGAGTGGGGTCAGTCTGCTCTTCCCTGGGGGGGTTACATTGACAGAGTGGAGTCAGTCTGTTCTTCCCTGGGTGTGTTACATTGACAGAGTGGGGTCAGTCTGCTCTTCCCTGGGTGTGTTACATTGACAGAGTGGGGTCAGTTTGCTCTTCCCGGGGTGTGTTACATTGACAGAGTGGAGTCAATCTGCTCTCCCCTGGGTGTGTTCCATTGACAGAGTGGGGTCCGTCTGCTCTTCCCTGGGTGTGTTAAATTGACAGAGTGGGGTCAGTCTGTTCTTCCCTTGGTGTCTTACATTGACAGAGTGGTATCTGTCTGCTCTTCCCTGGGTGTGTTACATTGACAGAGTGGGGTCAGTCTGTTCTCCCATTGTGTGTTACAATGACAGAGTGGGGTCAATGTGCACTTCACTGGGTGGGTTACATTGACAGAGTGGGGTAAGTCTGCAGTTCACTGTGTGAGTAACTTTGCAGAAGAGGTCATTCTGCTCTTCTCTGGGTGTGTTACATTGACAGAGTGAGGTCAGTCTGCTCTTCCCTGGGGGGGTTACATTGACAGAGTGGAGTCAGTCTGTTCTTCCCTGGGTGTGTTACATTGACAGAGTGGGGTCAGTCTGTTCTTCCCTGGGTGTGTTTCATTGATTGAGTGGGTTCAGTCTGCTCTTCCCTGGGTGTGTTACATTGACAGAGTGGGGTCAGTCTATTCTCCCAGGGTTTGTTATATTGCAAGAGTGCGGGTCAGTCTGCTCTTCCCAGGGTGTGTGACATTGACAGAGTGAGGTCAGTCTGCTCTTCCCTGGGTGAGTTACATTGACAGGGTTGGTTCAGTCTGCTCTCCCCTGGGTGTGATACATTGACAGAGTGGGGTCAGACTGCTATTCCCTGAGTATGTTACATTGACAGAGTGGGGTGTGTCTGCTCTTCCCAGGGTGTGTTACATTGACAGGGTGGGGTCAGTCTGCTCTTCCCTGGGTGTGTTACATTGACAGGGTGGGTTCAGTCTGCTCTTCCCTGGGCGTGTTACATTGACAGAGTGGGGTCAGTCTGCTCTTCCCTGGGTGTGTTACATTGACAGGGTGGGGTCAGTCTGCTCTTCCCTGCGTGTGTTACATTGACAGAGTGGGGTCAGTCTGCACTTCCCCGAGTGTGTTACTTTAACAGAGTGGGGACAGTCTGCTGTTCCCTGGGTGTGTTACATTGACAGAGTGAGGTCAGTCTGCTCTTCCCTGAGTGTGTTACTTAAACAGAGTGGGGACAGTCTGCTCTTCCCTGAGTGTGTTACTTTGACAGAGTGGGGTCAGTCTGCTCTTCCCTAGGTGAGTTACACTAAGATAGAGGGGTCACTCTGGTCACCCTGGGTGTGTTACAATGACAAAGGGGGGGCAATCTTCTCTTCCCTGGGTGAGTTACATTGACAGAGTGGGGTCAGTCTGCTCTTCCCTGTGTGTGTTACATTGACAGAATGGGGTCAGTCTGCTCTTCCCTGGGTGTGTTACATTGACAGAGTGAGGTCAGTCTGCTCTTCACTGTGTGTGTTATACTGACAGAGTGGGGTCAGTATGCTCTTCCCTGGGTGTGTTACATTGACAGAACAGGGTCCGTCTGCCTTTCCCTGGGTGTGTTACATTGACAGAGTGGGGTCAGTCTGTTCTTCCCTGAGAGTGTTACAGTGACAGGGTGGTGTCAGGCTGCTCTCCCCTGGGTGTGTTCCATTGACAGAGTGGGGTCAGTCTGCTCTTCCCTGGGTGTGTTAAATTGACAGAGTGGGGTCAGTCTGTTCTTCCCTTGGTGTGTTACATTGACAGAGTGGTATCTGTCTGCTCTTCCCTGGGAGTGTTACATTGACAGAGTGGGGTCAGTCTGTTCTCCCATTGTGTGTTACATTGACAGAGTGGGGTCAGTCTGCTCTTCCCTGGGTGTGTTACAATGACAGAGTGGGGTCAATGTGCACTTCACTGGGTGGGTTACATTGACAGAGTGGGGTAAGTCTGCAGTTCACTGTGTGAGTAACTTTGCAGAAGAGGTCATTCTGCTCTTCTCTGGGTGTGTTACATTGACAGAGTGAGGTCAGTCTGCTCTACCCTGGGTTTGTTACATTGACAGAGTTTGGTCAGTCTGCTCTTCCCAGGGTGTGTTACATTGACAGAGTTGGGTCAGTGTGCTCTTCCCAGGGCGTGTCACATTGACAGAGTGGGGACAGTCTGCTCTTTTATGGGTGGGTTACATTGACAGAGTGGGGTCAGTCTGCTCATCCCTGGGTGTGTTACATTGACAGAGTGGGGTCAGTCTGATCTTCCCTGGTTGTGTTACATTGACAGAGTGGGGTCAGTCTTCTCTTCCCTGGGTGTGTTACATTGACAGATTGGGGTCAGTCTGCTCTTCCCCAAGTTTGTTACATTGACACAGTGGGGTCAGTCTGCTCTTCCCTCGGTGTGTTACATTGACAGAGTGGGGTGAGTCTGCTCTTCCCTGGGTGTGTTACATTGACAGAGTGGGGTCAGTCTACTCTTCCCTGTGAGTCTTGCATTGACAGAGTGGGGTCAGTCTGCTCTTCCCTGGGTGTGTTACATTGACAGAGTGAGGTCAGTCTGCTCTTCCCAGGGCGTGTCACATTGACAGAGTGGGGTCAATCTGCTCTTCCCTGGGTGGGTAACATTGACAGAGTGTGGTCAGTCTGCTCTTCCCAGGGCGTGTCACATTGACAGAGTGGGGCCAGTCTGCTCTTTTATGGGTGGGTTACATTGACCTATTTGGGTAAGTCTGCTATTCCCTGGTGTGTTACATTGACAGAGTGGGGTCAGTCTGCTCTTCCCTCGGGGGGTTACGTTGACAGAGTGGAGTCAGTCTGTTCTTCCCTGGGTGTGTTACATTGACAGAGTGGGGTCAGTCTGCTCTTCCCTGGGTGTGTTACATTGACTGAGTGGGGTCAGTCTGTTCTTCCCTGGGTGTATTACATTGACAGAGTGGGGTCAGTCTGTTCTTCCCTGGGTGTGTTACATTGATTGAGTGGGTTCAGTCTGCTCTTCCCTGGGTGTGTTACATTGACAGAGTGGGGTCAGTCTGTTCTCCCAGGGTTTGTTACATTGCAAGAGTGTGGTCAGTTTGCTCTTCCCTTGCTGTGTTACAATGACAGAGTGGGGTCAGTGTGCACTTCCCTGTGTGTGTTACATTGACAGAGTGGGGGCCAGTCTGCTCTTCCCTGGGTGAGTTACATTGACAGGGTTGGATCAGTCTGCTCTCCCCTGGGTGTGATACATTGACAGAGTGGGGTCAGACTGCTATTCCCTGGGTGTGTTACATTGACAGGGTGGGGTCAGTCTGCTCTTCCCTGGGTGTGTTACATTGACAGAGTGGGGTCAGTCTGCTCTTCCCTGGGTGTGTTACATTGACAGGGTGGGGTCAGTCTGCTCTTCCCTGGGTGTGTTACATTGACAGAGTGGGGTCAGTCTGCACTTCCCCGAGTGTGTTACTTTGACAGAGTGGGGACAGTCTGCTGTTCCCTGGGTGTGTGACATTAACAGAGTGAGGTCAGTCTGCTCTTCCCTGAGTGTGTTACTTTGACAGAGTGGGGACAGTCTGCTCTTCCCTGAGTGTGTTACTTTGACAGAGTGGGGTCAGTCTGCTCTTCCCTTGGTGAGTTACATTGAGATAGAGGGGTCAGTCTGGTCTCCCCTGGGTGTGTTACGTTGACAAAGGGGGGGCAATCTATTCTTCTCTGGGTGAGTTACATTGACAGAGTGGGGTCAGTCTGCTCTTCCCTGTGTGTGTTACATTGACAGAATCGGGTCAGTCTGCTCTTCCCTGGATGTGTTACATTGACAGAGTGAGGTCAGTCTGCTCATCCCTGGGTGTGTTACAATGATAGAGTGGGGTCAGTCTGCTCTTCCCTGGGTGTGTTGCATTGACAGAGTGGGGTCAGTCTGCTCTTCCCAGAATGTGTTACATTGACAGAGTTGGGTCAGTCTGATCTTCCCTGGGTGTGTCTCGTTGACAGAAAGGGGTCAGTCTGCTCTTCCCTCGGTGTTTTACATTGACAGAGTGGGGTGAGTCTGCTCTTCCCTAGGTGTGTTACATTGACAGAGTGGTGTCAGTCTACTCTTCCCTGTGTGTCTTACATTGACAGAGTGTGGTCAGTCTGCTCTTCCCTGGGTGTGTTACATTGACAGAGTGGGGTCAGTCTGCTCTTCCCTGGGTGTGTTATCCTGACAGAGTGGGGTCAGTCTGCTCTTCCCTGGGTGCGTTACATTGACAGAACAGGGTCCGTCTGCCTTTTCCTGGGTGTGTTACATTGACAGAGTGGGGTTAGTCTGCTCTTCCCTGGGTGTGTTACATTGACAGAGTGGGGTCAGTCTACTCTTCCCTGTGTGTGTTATACTGACAGAGTGGGGTCAGTATGCTCTTCCCTGGGTGTGTTACATTGACAGAATAGGGTCCGTCTGCCTTTCCCTGGGTGTGTTACATTGACAGAGTGGGGTTAGTCTGCTCTTCCCTGGGTGTGTTACATTGACAGAGTGAGGTCAGTCTGCTCTTCCCTGCGTGTGTTACAATGACAGAGTGGGGTCAGTCTGCTCTTCCCTGGGTGTGTTACATTGACAGAGTGGGGTCAGTCTGCTCTTCCCTGGGTGTGTTACATTGACTGAGTTGGGTCAGTCTGATGTTCCCTGGGTGTATAACGTTGAGAGACAGGGGTCAGTCTGCTCTTCCCTGGTTGTGTTACATTGACAGAGTGGGGTCAGTCTGCTCTTCCCTGGGTGTGTTACATTGACAGATTGGGTTTAGTCTGCTCTTCCCTGGGTATGTTACATTGACCTAGCCAGTTCAATCTTCTGTTCCCTGGGTGTGTTACATTGACAGAGGGGGCTCAGTCTGCTCTTCACTGGGTGTGTTACATTGACAGAGTGAGATCAGTCTGCTCTTCCCTGGGTGTGTTACAATGACAGAGAGGGGTCAGTCTGCTCTTCACTGGGTGTCTTACATTGACAGAGTGGGGTCAGTCTTCTCTTCACTGGGTGTCTTACATTGACAGAGTGGGGTCAGTCTGCTCTTCCCTGGGTGTGTTACATTGACAGACTGGGGTCAGTCTGCTCTTCCCAGGGTGTGTTACATTGACAGAGTGGGGTCCGTCTGCTCTTCCCTGGGTGTGTTACATTGACAGAGTGGGGTCAGTCTAATCTTCCCTGCGTGTGTTACATTGACAGAGTGGGGTCAGTCTGAGCTTCCCAGGGTGTGTTACATTGACAGAGTGGTGTCAGTCTGTTCTCCCTGGGTGTGTTTCATTGACAGAGTGGGGTCAGTCTACCCTTCCCTGGGCGTGTTACATTGACAGAGTGGGGTCAGTCTGCTCGTCCCTGGGTGTGTTACAGTGACTGAGTGGGGTCAGTCAGCTCTTCCCAAGGTGCATTAGATTGACAGAGTGGGGTCAGTCTGCTCTTCCCTGGGTGGTCTACATTGACTGAGTGCGGTCAGTCTGCTCTTCCCAGCGTCTGTTACATTGACAGAGTGGGGTCAGTCTGCTCTTCCCTTGGTTTGTTACATTGACAGAGTGGGGTCAGTCTGCTCTTCCCTGGGTGTGTTACAGTGACAGAGTGGGGTCAGTCTGCTTTTCCCAGGGTGTGTTGCATTGACAGATTGGTGTCAGTCTGCTCTTCCCAGTGTGTGTTACATTGACAGAGTGGGGTCAGTCTGCTCTTCCCTGGGTGTGTTACATTGACAGAGTGCGGTCAGTGTGGTCTTTCCTGGGTGCGTGACATTGACAGAGTGGGTTCAGTCTGCTCTTCCCTGGGTGTGTTACATTGACAGAGTGGGGTCAGTCTGCTCTTCCCAGGGTGCGTGACATTGACAGAGTGGGGTCAGTCTGCTCTTCCCTCGGTGTTTTACATTGACAGAGTGGTGTCAGTCTGCTCTTCCCTGGGTGTGTTACATTGACAGAGTGGGGACAGTCTGCTCTTCCCTGGGTGTGTTACATTGACAGAGTGAGGTCAGTCTGCTCTACCCTGGGTGTATTACATTGACAGAGTGGGGTCAGTCTACTCTTCCCTGGGTGTGTTACATTGACAGAGTGGGGTCAGTCTGCTCTTCCCTGGGTGTGTTACATTGACAGAGGGGGGTCAGTCTGCTCTTCCCTGGGTGTGATATACTGACAGAGTGGGGTCAGTCTGCTCTTCCCTGGGTGATTTAAATTGACAGAGTGGGGTCATTCCGTTCTACCCTGGGTGCGTTACATTGACAGAGGGGGGTCAATCTTCTCTTCCCTGGGTGCGTTACATTGACAGAGTGGGGTCAGTCTGCTCTTCCCTGGGTGTGTTACATTTACAGAGTGGGGTCAGTCTGCTCTTCCCTGTGTGTGTTATACTGACAGAGTGGGGTCAGTATGCTCTTCCCTGGGTGTGTTACATTGACAGAACAGGGTCCGTCTGCCTTTCCCTGGGTGTGTTACATTGACAGAGTGGGATTAGTCTTCTCTTCCCTGGGTGTGTTACATTGACAGAGTGAGGTCAGTCTGCTCTTCCCTGGGTTTGTTACATTGACAGAGTGGGGTCAGTCTGCTCTTCCCTGGGTGTGTCACATTGACAGAGTGGGGCCAGTCTGCTCTTTTATGGGTGGGTTACATTGACCTATTTGGGTAAGTCTGCTATTCCCTGGTGTGTTACATTGACAGAGTGGGGTCAGTCTGCTCTTCCCTGGGGGGGTTACGTTGACAGAGTGGAGTCAGTCTGTTCTTCCCTGGGTGCGTTACATTGACAGAGTGGGGTCAGTCTGCTCTTCCCTGGGTGTGTTACATTGACTGAGTGGGGTCAGTCTGTTCTTCCCTGGGTGTATTACATTGACAGAGTGGGGTCAGTCTGTTCTTCCCTGGGTGTGTTACATTGATTGAGTGGGTTCAGTCTGCTCTTCCCTGGGTGTGTTACATTGACAGAGTGGGGTCAGTCTTTTCTCCCAGGGTTTGTTACATTGCAAGAGTGTGGTCAGTTTGCTCTTCCCTTGCTGTGTTACAATGACAGAGTGGGGTCAGTGTGCACTTCCCTGTGTGTGTTACATTGACAGAGTGGGGGCCAGTCTGCTCTTCCCTGGGTGAGTTACATTGACAGGGTTGGATCAGTCTGCTCTCCCCTGGGTGTGATACATTGACAGAGTGGGGTCAGACTGCTATTCCCTGGGTGTGTTACATTGACAGGGTGGGGTCAGTCTGCTCTTCCCTGGGTGTGTTACATTGACAGAGTGGGGTCAGTCTGCTCTTCCCTGGGTGTGTTACATTGACAGGGTGGGGTCAGTCTGCTCTTCCCTGGGTGTGTTACATTGACAGAGTGGGGTCAGTCTGCACTTCCCCGAGTGTGTTACTTTGACAGAGTGGGGACAGTCTGCTGTTCCCTGGGTGTGTGACATTAACAGAGTGAGGTCAGTCTGCTCTTCCCTGAGTGTGTTACTTTGACAGAGTGGGGACAGTCTGCTCTTCCCTGAGTGTGTTACTTTGACAGAGTGGGGTCAGTCTGCTCTTCCCTTGGTGAGTTACATTGAGATAGAGGGGTCAGTCTGGTTTCCCCTGGGTGTGTTACGTTGACAAAGGGGGGGCAATCTATTCTTCTCTGGGTGAGTTACATTGACAGAGTGGGGTCAGTCTGCTCTTCCCTGTGTGTGTTACATTGACAGAATCGGGTCAGTCTGCTCTTCCCTGGATGTGTTACATTGACAGAGTGGGGTCAGTCTGCTCTTCCCTGGGTGTGTTGCATTGACAGAGTGGGGTCAGTCTGCTCTTCCCAGAATGTGTTACATTGACAGAGTTGGGTCAGTCTGATCTTCCCTGGGTGTGTCTCGTTGACAGAAAGGGGTCAGTCTGCTCTTCCCTCGGTGTTTTACATTGACAGAGTGGTGTCAGTCTACTCTTCCCTGTGTGTCTTACATTGACAGAGTGTGGTCAGTCTGCTCTTCCCTGGGTGTGTTACATTGACAGAGTGGGGTCAGTCTGCTCTTCCCTGGGTGTGTTATCCTGACAGAGTGGGGTCAGTCTGCTCTTCCCTGGGTGCGTTACATTGACAGAACAGGGTCCGTCTGCCTTTTCCTGGGTGTGTTACATTGACAGAGTGCAGTTAGTCTGCTCTTCCCTGGGTGTGTTACATTGACAGAGTGGGGTCAGTCTACTCTTCCCTGTGTGTGTTATACTGACAGAGTGGGGTCAGTATGCTCTTCCCTGGGTGTGTTACATTGACAGAATAGGGTCCGTCTGCCTTTCCCTGGGTGTGTTACATTGACAGAGTGGGGTTAGTCTGCTCTTCCCTGGGTGTGTTACATTGACAGAGTGAGGTCAGTCTGCTCTTCCCTGCGTGTGTTACAATGACAGAGTGGGGTCAGTCTGCTCTTCCCTGGGTGTGTTACATTGACAGAGTGGGGTCAGTCTGCTCTTCCCTGGGTGTGTTACATTGACTGAGTTGGGTCAGTCTGATGTTCCCTGGGTGTATAACGTTGAGAGACAGGGGTCAGTCTGCTCTTCCCTGGTTGTGTTACATTGACAGAGTGGGGTCAGTCTGCTCTTCCCTGGGTGTGTTACATTGACAGATTGGGTTTAGTCTGCTCTTCCCTGGGTATGTTACATTGACCTAGCCAGTTCAATCTTCTGTTCCCTGGGTGTGTTACATTGACAGAGGGGGCTCAGTCTGCTCTTCACTGGGTGTGTTACATTGACAGAGTGAGGTCAGTCTGCTCTTCCCTGGGTGTGTTACAATGACAGAGAGGGGTCAGTCTGCTCTTCACTGGGTGTCTTACATTGACAGAGTGGGGTCAGTCTTCTCTTCACTGGGTGTCTTACATTGACAGAGTGGGGTCAGTCTGCTCTTCCCTGGGTGTGTTACATTGACAGACTGGGGTCAGTCTGCTCTTCCCAGGGTGTGTTACATTGACAGAGTGGGGTCCGTCTGCTCTTCCCTGGGTGTGTTACATTGACAGAGTGGGGTCAGTCTAATCTTCCCTGCGTGTGTTACATTGACAGAGTGGGGTCAGTCTGAGCTTCCCAGGGTGTGTTACATTGACAGAGTGGTGTCAGTCTGTTCTCCCTGGGTGTGTTTCATTGACAGAGTGGGGTCAGTCTACCCTTCCCTGGGCGTGTTACATTGACAGAGTGGGGTCAGTCTGCTCGTCCCTGGGTGTGTTACAGTGACTGAGTGGGGTCAGTCAGCTCTTCCCAAGGTGCATTAGATTGACAGAGTGGGGTCAGTCTGCTCTTCCCTGGGTGGTCTACATTGACTGAGTGCGGTCAGTCTGCTCTTCCCAGCGTCTGTTACATTGACAGAGTGGGGTCAGTCTGCTCTTCCCTTGGTTTGTTACATTGACAGAGTGGGGTCAGTCTGCTCTTCCCTGGGTGTGTTACAGTGACAGAGTGGGGTCAGTCTGCTTTTCCCAGGGTGTGTTGCATTGACAGATTGGTGTCAGTCTGCTCTTCCCAGTGTGTGTTACATTGACAGAGTGGGGTCAGTCTGCTCTTCCCTGGGTGTGTTACATTGACAGAGTGCGGTCAGTGTGCTCTTTCCTGGGTGCGTGACATTGACAGAGTGGGTTCAGTCTGCTCTTCCCTGGGTGTGTTACATTGACAGAGTGGGGTCAGTCTGCTCTTCCCAGGGTGCGTGACATTGACAGAGTGGGGTCAGTCTGCTCTTCCCTCGGTGTTTTACATTGACAGAGTGGTGTCAGTCTGCTCTTCCCTGGGTGTGTTACATTGACAGAGTGGGGACAGTCTGCTCTTCCCTGGGTGTGTTACATTGACAGAGTGAGGTCAGTCTGCTCTACCCTGGGTGTATTACATTCACAGAGTGGGGTCAGTCTACTCTTCCCTGGGTGTGTTACATTGACAGAGTGGGGTCAGTCTGCTCTTCCCTGGGTGTGTTACATTGACAGAGGGGGGTCAGTCTGCTCTTCCCTGGGTGTGATATACTGACAGAGTGGGGTCAGTCTGCTCTTCCCTGGGTGATTTAAATTGACAGAGTGGGGTCATTCCGTTCTACCCTGGGTGTATTACATTGACAGAGTGAGGTCAGTCTGCTCTTCCCTGGGTGTGTTACAATGACAGAGTGGGGTCAGTCTGCTCTTCCCTGGGTGTGTTACATTGACAGAGTGGGGTCAGTCTGCTCTTCCCTGGGTGTGTAACATTGACTGAGTTGGGTCAGTCTGATGTTCCCTGGGTGTATAACGTTGAGAGACAGGGGTCAGTCTGCTCTTCCCTGGTTGTGTTACATTGATAGAGAGAACTCAGTCTGCTCTTCCCTGGGTGTGTTGCAATGGCAGAGTGTGGTCAGTCTGCTCTTCCCTGTGTATGTTATATTGACACAGTGGGGTCAGTCTGCTCTTCCCTGGGAGCGTGACATTGACAGAGTGCGGTCAGTCTGCTCTTCCCTGGGTGCGTGACATTGGCAGAGTGGGGTCAATCTGCTCTTCCCTGTGTGTGTTACATTGACAGAGTGGGGTCAGTCTGCTCTTCCCTGGGTGTGTTACATTGACAGATTGGGTTTAGTCTGCTCTTCCCTGGGTATGTTACATTGACCGAGCCAGTTCAATCTTCTGTTCCCTGGGTGTGGTACATTGACAGAGTGGGGTCAGTCTGCTCTTCCCAGGGTGCGTGACATTGACAGAGTGGGGTCAGTCTGCTCTTCTTTCGGTGTTTTACATTGACAGAGTGGTGTCAGTCTGCTCTTCCCTGGGTGTGTTACATTGACAGAGTGGGGACAGTCTGCTCTTCCCTGGGTGTGTTACATTGACAGAGTGAGGTCAGTCTGCTCTACCCTGGGTGTATTACATTCACAGAGTGGGGTCAGTCTACTCTTCCCTGGGTGTGTTACATTGACAGAGTGGGGTCAGTCTGCTCTTCCCTGGGTGTGTTACATTGACAGAGTGGGGTCAGTCTGCTCTTCCCTGGGTGTGTTACATTGACAGAGTGGGGTCAGTCTGCTCTTCCCTGGGTGATTTAAATTGACAGAGTGGGGTCATTCCGTTCTACCCTGGGTGCGTTACATTGACAGAGTGGGGTCAGTCTGCTCTTCCCTGGGTGTGTTACATTTACAGAGTGGGGTCAGTCTGCTCTTCCCTGTGTGTGTTATACTGACAGAGTGGGGTCAGTATGCTCTTCCATGGGTGTGTTACATTGACAGAACAGGGTCCGTCTGCCTTTCCCTGGGTGTGTTACATTGACAGAGTGGGGTTAGTCTTCTCTTCCCTGGGTGTGTTACATTGACAGAGTGAGGTCAGTCTGCTCTTCCCTGGGTGTGTTACATTGACAGAGTGGGGTCAGTCTGCTCTTCCCTGGGTGTGTAACATTGACTGAGTTGGGTCAGTCTGATGTTCCCTGGGTGTATAACGTTGAGAGACAGGGGTCAGTCTGCTCTTCCCTGGTTGTGTTACATTGATAGAGAGAACTCAGTCTGCTCTTCCCTGGGTGTGTTGCAATGGCAGAGTGTGGTCAGTCTGCTCTTCCCTGTGTATGTTATATTGACACAGTGGGGTCAGTCTGCTCTTCCCTGGGAGCGTGACATTGACAGAGTGCGGTCAGTCTGCTCTTCCCTGGGTGCGTGACATTGGCAGAGTGGGGTCAATCTGCTCTTCCCTGTGTGTGTTACATTGACAGAGTGGGGTCAGTCTGCTCTTCCCTGGGTGTGTTACATTGACAGATTGGGTTTAGTCTGCTCTTCCCTGGGTATGTTACATTGACCTAGCCAGTTCAATCTTCTGTTCCCTGGGTGTGGTACATTGACAGAGTGGGCTCAGTCTGCTCTTCCCTGGGTGTGTTACATTGACAGAGTGAGGTCAGTCTGCTCTTCCCTGGGTGTGTTACAATGACAGAGAGGGGTCAGTCTGCTCTTCCCTGGGTGTGTTACAATGACAGAGTTGGGTCAGTCTGCTCTTCCCAGAATGTTTTACATTGACAGAGTTGAGTCAGTCTGATCTTCCCTGGGTGTGAAACGTTGACAGAAAGGGGTCAGTCTGCTCTTCCCTGGGTGTTTTACATTGACAGAGTGGGGTCAGTCTGCTCTTCCCTGGGTGTGTTACATTGACAGAGTGGGGTCAGTCTGCTCTTCCCTGGGTGTGTTACATTGACAGAGTGAGGTCAGTCTGCTCTTCCCTGGGTGTGTTACATTGACAGAGTGTGGTCAGTCTACTCTTCACTGGATGTCTTACATTGACAGAGTGGGGTCAGTCTGCTCTTCCCTGGGTGTGTTACATTGACAGACTGGGGTCAGTCTGCTCTTCCCAGGGTGTGTTACATTGACAGAGTGGGGTCCGTCTGCTCTTCCTTGGGTGTGTAACATTGACAGAGTGGGGTCAGTCTAATCTTCCCTGCGTGTGTTACATTGACAGAGTGGGGTCAGTCTGCTCTTCCCAGGGTGTGTTACATTGACAGAGTGGGGTCAGTCTGTTCTTCCCTGGGTGTGTTTCATTGACAGAGTGGGGTCAGTCTACCCTTCCCTGGGCGTGTTACATTGACAGAGTGAGGTCAGTCTGCTCGTCCCTGGGTGTGTTACAGTGACAGACTGGGGTCAGTCAGCTCTTCCCAAGGTGCATTAGATTGACAGAGTGGGGTCAGTCTGCTCTTCCCTGGGTGGTTTACATTGACTGAGTGCGGTCAGTCTGCTCTTCCCAGCGTCTGTTACATTGACAGAGTGGGGTCAGTCTGCTCTTCCCTGGGTTTGTTACATTGACAGAGTGGGGTCAGTCTGCTCTTCCCTGGGTGTGTTACAGTGACAGAGTGGGGTCAGTCTGCTCTTCCCAGGGTGTGTTACATTGACAAATTGGTGTCAGTCTGCTCTTCCCAGTGTGTGTTACATTGACAGAGTGGGGTCAGTCTGCTCTTCCCTGGGTGTGTTACATTGACAGAGTGCGGTCAGTGTGCTCTTCCCTGGGTGCGTGACATTGACAGAGTGGGGTCAGTCTGCTCTTCCCTGGGTGTGTTACATTGACAGAGTGGGGTCAGTCTGCTCTTCCCAGGGTGCGTGACATTGACA
Source organism: Chiloscyllium punctatum (assembly GCF_047496795.1). NCBI lineage: Eukaryota > Metazoa > Chordata > Chondrichthyes > Orectolobiformes > Hemiscylliidae > Chiloscyllium > Chiloscyllium punctatum. The sequence goes on from NW_027309967.1 coordinate 357,198, forward strand.
GAGTGGGGTCAGTCTGCTCTTCCCTCGGTGTTTTACATTGACAGAGTGGGGTCAGTCTGCTCTTCCCTGGGTGTGTTACATTGACAGAGTGGGGACAGTCTGCTCTTCCCTGGGTGTGTTACATTGACAGAGTGAGGTCAGTCTGCTCTACCCTGGGTGTATTACATTGACAGAGTGGGGTCAGTCTACTCTTCCCTGGGTGTGTGACATGGACAGAGTGGGGTCAGTCTGCTCTTCCATGGGTGCGTTACATTGACAGAGTGGGGTCAGTCTGTTCTTCCCTGAGTGTGTTACTTTGACAGAGTGGGTTCAGTCTGCTCTTCCCTGGCTGTGTTACATTGACAGAGTGTGGTCAGTCTGCTCTTCCCTGCGTCTGTGATATTGACAGAGTGGTGTCAGTCTGCATTTTCCCTGGGTGCGTTACATTGACAGAGTGGGGTCAGTCTGCTCTTCCCTGGGTGTGTTCCATTGACAGATTGAGGTCCGTCTGCTCTTCCCTGGGTGTGTTACATTGACAGATTGAGGTCCGTCTGCTCTTCCCTGGGTGGGTTACATTGACAGAGTGGAGTCAGTCTGCTCTTCCCAGGGTGTGTTACATTGACAGAGTTTGGTCAGTCTGATCTTCCCTGGGTTTATAACGTTGAGAGAAAGGGTTCAGTCTACTCTTCCCTGGGTGTGTTACATTGCCAGAGTGGTTTCAGTCTGCTCTTCCCTGGGTGTGTTACAATGACAGAGAGGGGTCAGTCTGCTCTTCCCTCGGTGGGTTACATTGAAAGTGTGGGGTCAGTCTGCTCTACCCTGGGTGTGTTACATTGACACAGTGGGGTCAGTCTATTCTCCCAGGGTTTGTTACATTGCAAGAGTGCGGGTCAGTCTGCTCTTCCCAGGGTGTGTGACATTGACAGAGTGAGGTCAGTCTGCTCTTCCCTGGGTGAGTTACATTGACAGGGTTGGTTCAGTCTGCTCTCCCCTGGGTGTGATACATTGACAGAGTGGGGTCAGACTGCTATTCCCTGAGTATGTTACATTGACAGAGTGGGGTGTGTCTGCTCTTCCCAGGGTGTGTTACATTGACAGGGTGGGGTCAGTCTGCTCTTCCCTGGGTGTGTTACATTGACAGGGTGGGTTCAGTCTGCTCTTCCCTGGGCGTGTTACATTGACAGAGTGGGGTCAGTCTGCTCTTCCCTGGGTGTGTTACATTGACAGGGTGGGGTCAGTCTGCTCTTCCCTGCGTGTGTTACATTGACAGAGTGGGGTCAGTCTGCACTTCCCCGAGTGTGTTACTTTAACAGAGTGGGGACAGTCTGCTGTTCCCTGGGTGTGTTACATTGACAGAGTGAGGTCAGTCTGCTCTTCCCTGAGTGTGTTACTTAAACAGAGTGGGGACAGTCTGCTCTTCCCTGAGTGTGTTACTTTGACAGAGTGGGGTCAGTCTGCTCTTCCCTAGGTGAGTTACACTGAGAAAGAGGGGTCACTCTGGTCACCCTGGGTGTGTTACATTGACAAAGGGGGGGCAATCTTCTCTTCCCTGGGTGAGTTACATTGACAGAGTGGGGTCAGTCTGCTCTTCCCTGTGTGTTTTACATTGACAGAGTGAGGTCAGTCTGCTCTTCACTGTGTGTGTTATACTGACAGAGTGGGGTCAGTATGCTCTTCCCTGGGTGTGTTACATTGACAGAACAGGGTCCGTCTGCCTTTCCCTGGGTGTGTTACATTGACAGAGTGGGGTCAGTCTGTTCTTCCCTGAGAGTGTTACAGTGACAGGGTGGTGTCAGTCTGCTCTCCCCTGGGTGTGTTCCATTGACAGAGTGGGGTCAGTCTGCTCTTCCCTGGGTGTGTTAAATTGACAGAGTGGGGTCAGTCTGTTCTTCCCTTGGTGTGTTACATTGACAGAGTGGTATCTGTCTGCTCTTCCCTGGGTGTGTTACATTGACAGAGTGGGGTCAGTCTGTTCTCCCATTGTGTGTTACATTGACAGAGTGGGGTCAGTCTGCTCTTCCCTGGGTGTGTTACAATGACAGAGTGGGGTCAATGTGCACTTCACTGGGTGGGTTACATTGACAGAGTGGGGTAAGTCTGCAGTTCACTGTGTGAGTAACTTTGCAGAAGAGGTCATTCTGCTCTTCTCTGGGTGTGTTACATTGACAGAGTGAGGTCAGTCTGCTCTACCCTGGGTTTGTTACATTGACAGAGTTTGGTCAGTCTGCTCTTCCCAGGGTGTGTTACATTGACAGAGTTGGGTCAGTGTGCTCTTCCCAGGGCGTGTCACATTGACAGAGTGGGGACAGTCTGCTCTTTTATGGGTGGGTTACATTGACAGAGTGGGGTCAGTCTGCTCATCCCTGGGTGTGTTACATTGACAGAGTGGGGTCAGTCTGATCTTCCCTGGTTGTGTTACATTGACAGAGTGGGGTCAGTCTTCTCTTCCCTGGGTGTGTTACATTGACAGATTGGGGTCAGTCTGCTCTTCCCCAAGTTTGTTACATTGACACAGTGGGGTCAGTCTGCTCTTCCCTCGGTGAGTTACATTGACAGGGTTGGTTCAGTCTGCTCTCCCCTGGGTGTGATACATTGACAGAGTGGGGTCAGACTGCTATTCCCTGAGTATGTTACATTGACAGAGTGGGGTGTGTCTGCTCTTCCCAGGGTGTGTTACATTGACAGGGTGGGGTCAGTCTGCTCTTCCCTGGGTGTGTTACATTGACAGGGTGGGTTCAGTCTGCTCTTCCCTGGGCGTGTTACATTGACAGAGTGGGGTCAGTCTGCTCTTCCCTGGGTGTGTTACATTGACAGGGTGGGGTCAGTCTGCTCTTCCCTGCGTGTGTTACATTGACAGAGTGGGGTCAGTCTGCACTTCCCCGAGTGTGTTACTTTAACAGAGTGGGGACAGTCTGCTGTTCCCTGGGTGTGTTACATTGACAGAGTGAGGTCAGTCTGCTCTTCCCTGAGTGTGTTACTTAAACAGAGTGGGGACAGTCTGCTCTTCCCTGAGTGTGTTACTTTGACAGAGTGGGGTCAGTCTGCTCTTCCCTAGGTGAGTTACACTGAGAAAGAGGGGTCACTCTGGTCACCCTGGGTGTGTTACATTGACAAAGGGGGGGCAATCTTCTCTTCCCTGGGTGAGTTACATTGACAGAGTGGGGTCAGTCTGCTCTTCCCTGTGTGTGTTACATTGACAGAGTGAGGTCAGTCTGCTCTTCACTGTGTGTGTTATACTGACAGAGTGGGGTCAGTATGCTCTTCCCTGGGTGTGTTACATTGACAGAACAGGGTCCGTCTGCCTTTCCCTGGGTGTGTTACATTGACAGAGTGGGGTCAGTCTGTTCTTCCCTGAGAGTGTTACAGTGACAGGGTGGTGTCAGTCTGCTCTCCCCTGGGTGTGTTCCATTGACAGAGTGGGGTCAGTCTGCTCTTCCCTGGGTGTGTTAAATTGACAGAGTGGGGTCAGTCTGTTCTTCCCTTGGTGTGTTACATTGACAGAGTGGTATCTGTCTGCTCTTCCCTGGGTGTGTTACATTGACAGAGTGGGGTCAGTCTGTTCTCCCATTGTGTGTTACATTGACAGAGTGGGGTCAGTCTGCTCTTCCCTGGGTGTGTTACAATGACAGAGTGGGGTCAATGTGCACTTCACTGGGTGTGTTACATTGACAGAGTGGGGTAAGTCTGCAGTTCACTGTGTGAGTAACTTTGCAGAAGAGGTCATTCTGCTCTTCTCTGGGTGTGTTACATTGACAGAGTGAGGTCAGTCTGCTCTCCCCTGGGTTTGTTACATTGACAGAGTTTGGTCAGTCTGCTCTTCCCAGGGCGTGTCACATTGACAGAGTGTGGTCAATCTGCTCTTCCCTGGGTGGGTATAATTGACAGAGTGTGGTCAGTCTGCTCTTCCCAGGGCGTGTCACATTGACAGAGTGGGGCCAGTCTGCTCTTTTATGGGTGGGTTACATTGACCTATTTGGGTAAGTCTGCTATTCCCTGGTGTGTTACATTGACAGAGTGGGGTCAGTCTGCTCTTCCCTGGGGGGGTTACGTTGACAGAGTGGAGTCAGTCTGTTCTTCCCTGGGTGTGTTACATTGACAGAGTGGGGTCAGTCTGCTCTTCCCTGGGTGTGTTACATTGACTGAGTGGGGTCAGTCTGTTCTTCCCTGGGTGTATTACATTGACAGAGTGGGGTCAGTCTGTTCTTCCCTGGGTGTGTTACATTGATTGAGTGGGTTCAGTCTGCTCTTCCCTGGGTGTGTTACATTGACAGAGTGGGGTCAGTCTGTTCTCCCAGGGTTTGTTACATTGCAAGAGTGTGGTCAGTTTGCTCTTCCCTTGCTGTGTTACAATGACAGAGTGGGGTCAGTGTGCACTTCCCTGTGTGTGTTACATTGACAGAGTGGGGGCCAGTCTGCTCTTCCCTGGGTGAGTTACATTGACAGGGTTGGATCAGTCTGCTCTCCCCTGGGTGTGATACATTGACAGAGTGGGGTCAGACTGCTATTCCCTGGGTGTGTTACATTGACAGGGTGGGGTCAGTCTGCTCTTCCCTGGGTGTGTTACATTGACAGAGTGGGGTCAGTCTGCTCTTCCCTGGGTGTGTTACATTGACAGGGTGGGGTCAGTCTGCTCTTCCCTGGGTGTGTTACATTGACAGAGTGGGGTCAGTCTGCACTTCCCCGAGTGTGTTACTTTGACAGAGTGGGGACAGTCTGCTGTTCCCTGGGTGTGTGACATTAACAGAGTGAGGTCAGTCTGCTCTTCCCTGAGTGTGTTACTTTGACAGAGTGGGGACAGTCTGCTCTTCCCTGAGTGTGTTACTTTGACAGAGTGGGGTCAGTCTGCTCTTCCCTTGGTGAGTTACATTGAGATAGAGGGGTCAGTCTGGTCTCCCCTGGGTGTGTTACGTTGACAAAGGGGGGGCAATCTATTCTTCTCTGGGTGAGTTACATTGACAGAGTGGGGTCAGTCTGCTCTTCCCTGTGTGTGTTACATTGACAGAATCGGGTCAGTCTGCTCTTCCCTGGATGTGTTACATTGACAGAGTGAGGTCAGTCTGCTCATCCCTGGGTGTGTTACAATGATAGAGTGGGGTCAGTCTGCTCTTCCCTGGGTGTGTTGCATTGACAGAGTGGGGTCAGTCTGTTCTTCCCAGAATGTGTTACATTGACAGAGTTGGGTCAGTCTGATCTTCCCTGGGTGTGTCTCGTTGACAGAAAGGGGTCAGTCTGCTCTTCCCTCGGTGTTTTACATTGACAGAGTGGGGTGAGTCTGCTCTTCCCTAGGTGTGTTACATTGACAGAGTGGTGTCAGTCTACTCTTCCCTGTGTGTCTTACATTGACAGAGTGTGGTCAGTCTGCTCTTCCCTGGGTGTGTTACATTGACAGAGTGGGGTCAGTCTGCTCTTCCCTGGGTATGTTATCCTGACAGAGTGGGGTCAGTCTGCTCTTCCCTGTGTGTGTTATACTGACAGAGTGGGGTCAGTATGCTCTTCCCTGGGTGTGCTACATTGACTGAGTGGGGTCAGTCTGTTCTTCCCTGGGTGTATTACATTGACAGAGTGGAGTCAGTCTGTTCTTCCCTGGGTGTGTTACATTGACAGAGTGGGGTTAGTCTGCTCTTCCCTGGGTGTGTTACATTGACAGAGTGGGGTCAGTCTGCTCTTCCCTGGGTGTGTTACATTGACAGAGTGGGGTCAGTCTACTCTTCCCTGTGTGTGTTATACTGACAGAGTGGGGTCAGTATGCTCTTCCCTGGGTGTGTTACATTGACAGAATAGGGTCCATCTGCCTTTCCCTGGGTGTGTTACATTGACAGAGTGGGGTTAGTCTGCTCTTCCCTGGGTGTGTTACATTGACAGAGTGAGGTCAGTCTGCTCTTCCCTGCGTGTGTTACAATGACAGAGTGGGGTCAGTCTGCTCTTCCCTGGGTGTGTTACATTGACAGAGTGGGGTCAGTCTGCTCTTCCCTGGGTGTGTTGCATTGACTGAGTTGGGTCAGTCTGATGTTCCCTGGGTGTATAACGTTGAGAGACAGGGGTCAGTCTGCTCTTCCCTGGTTGTGTTACATTGACAGAGTGGGGTCAGTCTGCTCTTCCCTGGGTGTGTTACATTGACAGATTGGGTTTAGTCTGCTCTTCCCTGGGTATGTTACATTGACCTAGCCAGTTCAATCTTCTGTTCCCTGGGTGTGTTACATTGACAGAGGGGGCTCAGTCTGCTCTTCACTGGGTGTGTTACATTGACAGAGTGAGGTCAATCTGCTCTTCCCTGGGTGTGTTACAATGACAGAGAGGGGTCAGTCTGCTCTTCACTGGGTGTCTTACATTGACAGAGTGGGGTCAGTCTTCTCTTCACTGGGTGTCTTACATTGACAGAGTGGGGTCAGTCTGCTCTTCCCTGGGTTTGTTACATTGACAGGGTGGGGTCAGTCTGCTCTTCCCAGGGTGTGTTACATTGACAGAGTGGGGTCCGTCTGCTCTTCCCTGGGTGTGTTACATTGACAGAGTGGGGTCAGTCTAATCTTCCCTGCGTGTGTTACATTGACAGAGTGGTGTCAGTCTGAGCTTCCCAGGGTGTGTTACATTGACAGAGTGGTGTCAGTCTGTTCTCCCTGGGTGTGTTTCATTGACAGAGTGGGGTCAGTCTACCCTTCCCTGGGCGTGTTACATTGACAGAGTGGGGTCAGTCTGCTCGTCCCTGGGTGTGTTACAGTGACTGAGTGGGGTCAGTCAGCTCTTCCCAAGGTGCATTAGATTGACAGAGTGGGGTCAGTCTGCTCTTCCCTGGGTGGTCTACATTGACTGAGTGCGGTCAGTCTGCTCTTCCCAGCGTCTGTTACATTGACAGAGTGGGGTCAGTCTGCTCTTCCCTTGGTTTGTTACATTGACAGAGTGGGGTCAGTCTGCTCTTCCCTGGGTGTGTTACAGTGACAGAGTGGGGTCAGTCTGCTTTTCCCAGGGTGTGTTGCATTGACAGATTGGTGTCAGTCTGCTCTTCCCAGTGTGTGTTACATTGACAGAGTGGGGTCAGTCTGCTCTTCCCTGGGTGTGTTACATTGACAGAGTGCGGTCAGTGTGGTCTTTCCTGGGTGCGTGACATTGACAGAGTGGGTTCAGTCTGCTCTTCCCTGGGTGTGTTACATTGACAGAGTGGGGTCAGTCTGCTCTTCCCAGGGTGCGTGACATTGACAGAGTGGGGTCAGTCTGCTCTTCCCTCGGTGTTTTACATTGACAGAGTGGTGTCAGTCTGCTCTTCCCTGGGTGTGTTACATTGACAGAGTGGGGACAGTCTGCTCTTCCCTGGGTGTGTTACATTGACAGAGTGAGGTCAGTCTGCTCTACCCTGGGTGTATTACATTCACAGAGTGGGGTCAGTCTACTCTTCCCTGGGTGTGTTACATTGACAGAGTGGGGTCAGTCTGCTCTTCCCTGGGTGTGTTACATTGACAGAGGGGGGTCAGTCTGCTCTTCCCTGGGTGTGATATACTGACAGAGTGGGTCAGTCTGCTCTACCCTGGGTGTATTACATTCACAGAGTGGGGTCAGTCTACTCTTCCCTGGGTGCGTTACATTGACAGAGTGGGGTCAGTCTGCTCTTCCCTGGGTGTGTTTCATTGACAGAGTGGGGTCAGTTTGCTCTTTCCTGGGTGCGTTACATTGACAGAGTGGTGTCAGTCTGCTCTTCCCTGGGTGCGTTACATTGACAGAGTGGGGTCAGTCTGCTCTTCCCTGGGTGTGTTACATTGACAGAGTGGGGTCAGTCTGCTCTTCCCTGGGTGTGTTACATTGACAGAGGGGGGTCAGTCTGCTCTTCCCTGGGTGTGATATACTGACAGAGTGGGGTCAGTCTGCTCTTCCCTGGGTGTGTTACATTGACAGAGTGGGGTCAGTCTGATCTTTCCTGGGTGTGTTACATTGACAGAGTGGGGTCAGTCTGCTCTTTTATGGGTGGGTTACATTGCCCCAGTGGGGTCAGTCTGTTTTTCCCTGGGTGTGTTACATTGACAGATTGGGGTCAGTCTGCTCTTCCCTGGGTGTGTTACATTGACAGAGTGGGGTCAGTCTGCTCTTTTATGGGTGGGTTACATTGACAGAGTTGGGTCAGTCTGCTCTTCCCTGGGTGTGTTACATTGACAGAGTGGGGTCAGTCTGCTCTTCCCTGGGAGGGTTACTTTGACAGAGTGGGGTCAGTCTTCTCTTCCCTGGGTGTGTTACATTGACTGATTGGGGTCAGTCTGCTCTTCCCCAAGTGTGTTACATTGACACAGTGTGGTCATTCTGCTCTTCCCTTGGTGTGTTACAATGACAGAGTGGGGTCAGTGCGCACTTCCCTGGGTGTGTTACATTGACAGTGTGGGTGTCAGTCTGCTCTTCCCAGGGTGTGTTGCATTGACAGAGTGGGGTCAGTCTGCTCTTTTATGGGTGGGTTACATTGACTGATTGGGGTCAGTCTGCTCTTCCCTGGGTGTGTTAAATTGACAGAGTGGAGTCAGTCTGTTCTTCCCTGGGTGTGTTACATTGACAGAGTGGGTTCAGTCTGCTCTTCCCTGGGTGTGTTACATTGACAGCGTGGGGACAGTCTTATCTCCCAGGGTTTGTTACATTGACAGAGTGGGGTCAGTCTGCTCTTCCCTTGCTGTGTTACAATGACAGAGTGGGGTCAGTGTACACTTCCCTGTGTGTGTTACATTGACAGAGTGGGGTTCAGTCTGCTCTTCCCAGGGTGTGTTACATTGACAGAGTGTGGTCAGTCTGCTCTTCCCAGGGCCTGTCACATTGACAGAGTTGGGTCAGTCTGCTCTTTTATGGGTGGGTTACATTGACAGAATGAATTCAGTCTGCTCTTCCCAGCGGGTGTTGCATTGACAGAGTGGGGTCAGTCTGATCTTCCCTGGTTGTGTTACATTGACAGAGTGAGTTCAGTCTGCTCTTCCCTGGGTGTGTTACATTGACAGAGTGAGGTCAGTCTGCTCTTCCCTGGGTTTGTTACATTGACAGAGTGGGCTGAGTCTTCTCTTCCCTGGGTGTGTTACATTGACTGATTGGGGTCAGTCTGCTATTCCCTGAGTGTGTTACATTGACAGAGTGGGGTCAGTCTGTTCATCTTTGGGTCTGTTAAATTGACTGTGTTGGGTCAGTCTGCTCTTCCCTGGGTGTGTTACATTGACAGAGTGGCGTCAGTCTGTTCTTCCCTGGGAGTGTTACAGTGACAGGGTGGTGTCAGTCTGCTCTCCCCTGGGTATGTTCCATTGACAGAGTGGGGTCAGTCTGCTCTTCACTGGGTGTGTTAAATTGACAGAGTGGGGTCAGTCTGTTCTTCCCTTGGTGTGTTACATTGACAGAGTGGTATCTGTCTGCTCTTCCCTGTGTGTGTTACATTGACAGAGTGGGGTCAGTCTGTTCTCCCATTGTGTGTTACATTGACAGAGTTTGGTCAGTCTGCTCTTCCCTGGGTGTGTTACATTGACAGAGTTGGGTCAGTGTGCTCTTCCCAGGGCGTGTCACATTGACAGAGTGGGGACAGTCTGCTCTTTTATGGGTGGGTTACATTGACAGAGTGGGGTCAGTCTGCTCTTCCCTGGGTGTATTACATTGACAGAGTGGGGTCAGTCTGTTCTTCCCTGGGTGTGTTACATTGATTGAGTGGGTTCAGTCTGCTCTTCCCTGGGTGTGTTACATTGACAGAGTGGGGTCAGTCGGTTCTCCCAGGGTTTGTTACATTGACAGAGTGGGGTCAGTCTGCTCTTCCCTTGCTGTGTTACAATGACAGAGTGGGGTCAGTGTGCACTTCCCTGTGTGTGTTACATTGACAGAGTGGGGGTCAGTCTGCTCTTCCCAGGGTGTGTTACATTGACAGAGTGAGGTCAGTCTGCTCTTCACTGGGTGTGTTACATTGACAGGGTGGGTTCAGTCTGCTCTCCCCTGGGTGTGATACATTGACATAGTGGGGTCAGACTGCTATTCCCTGAGTATGTTACATTGACAGAGTGGGGTGTGTCTGCTCTTCCCAGGGTGTGTTACATTGACAGGGTGGGGTCAGTCTGCTCTTCCCTCGGTGTGTTATATTGACAGGGTGGGTTCAGTCTGCTCTTCCCTGGGCGTGTTACATTGACAGAGTGGGGTCAGTCTGCTCTTCCCTGGGTGTGTTACATTGACAGGGTGGGGTCAGTCTGCTCTTCCCTGGGTGTGTTACATTGACAGAGTGGGGTCAGTCTGCACATCCCCGAGTGTGTTACTTTGACAGAGTGGGGACAGTCTGCTGTTCCCTGGGTGTGTTAAATTGACAGAGTGAGGTCAGTCTGCTCTTCCCTGAGTGTGTTACTTTGACAGAGTGGGGACAGTCTGCTCTTCCCTGAGTGTGTTACTTTGACAGAGTGGGGTCAGTCTGCTCTTCCCTAGGTGAGTTACATTGAGATAGAGGGGTCAGTCTGGTCTCCCCTGGGTGTGTTACATTGACAGAGTGAGGTCAGTCTGCTCTTCCCTGGGTGTGTTGCATTGACAGAGTGGGGTCAGTCTGTTCTTCCCAGAATGTGTTACATATACAGAGTTGGGTCAGTCTGATCTTCCCTGGGTGTGTAACGTTGACAGAAAGGGGTCAGTCTGCTCTTCCCTGGGTGTTTTACATTGACAGAGTGGGGTGAGTCTGCTCTTCCCTGGGTGTGTTACATTGACAGAGTGGGGTCAGTCTACTCTTCCCTGTGTGTCTTACATTGACAGAGTGGGGTCAGTCTTCTCTTCCCTGGGTGTGTTCCATTGACAGAGTGGGGTCAGTCTGCTCTTCCCTGGGTGTGTTATCCTGACAGAGTGGGGTCAGTCTGCTCTTCCCTGGGTGCGTTACATTGACAGAACAGGGTCCGTCTGCCTTTCCCTGGGTGTGTTACATTGACAGAGTGGGGTTAGTCTGCTCTTCCCTGGGTGTGTTACATTGACAGAGTGAGGTCAGTCTGCTCTTCCCTGGGTGTGTTACAATGACAGAGTGGGGTCAGTCTGCTCTTCCCTGAGTGTGTTACTTTGACAGAGTGGGGACAGTCTGCTCTTCCCTGAGTGTGTTACTTTGACAGAGTGGGGTCAGTCTACTCTTCCCTGGGTGTGTTACATTGACATAGTGGGGTCAGTCTGCTCTTCCCTGGGTGTGTTATACTGACAGAGTGGGTTCAGTATGCTCTTCCCTGGGTGTGTTACATTGACAGAACAGGGTCCGTCTGCCTTTCCCTGGGTGTGTTACATTGACAGAGTAGGGTTAGTCTGCTCTTCCCTGGGTGTGTTACATTGACAGAGTGAGGTCAGTCTGCTCTTCCCTGGGTGTGTTACAATGACAGAGTGGGGTCAGTCTGCTCTTCCCTGAGTGTGTTACTTTGACAGAGTGGGGACAGTCTGCTCTTCCCTGAGTGTGTTACTTTGACAGAGTGGGGTCAGTCTACTCTTCCCTGGGTGTGTTACATTGACATAGTGGGTCAGTCTGCTCTTCCCTGGGTGTGTTATACTGACAGAGTGGGTTCAGTATGCTCTTCCCTAGGTGTGTTACATTGACAGAACAGGGTCCGTCTGCCTTTCCCTGGGTGTGTTACATTGACAGAGTAAGGTCAGTCTGCTCTTCCCTCGGTGTGTTACAATGACAGAGTGGGGTCAGTCTGCTCTTCCCTGGGTGTGTTACATTGACAGAGTGGGGTCAGTATGCTCTTCCCAGGGTGCGTTACATTGACAGAGTTGGGTCAGTCTGATGTTCCCTGGGTGTATAACGTTGAGAGACAGGGGTCAGTCTGCTCTTCCCTGGTTGTGTTACATTGACAGAGAGAACTCAGTCTGCTCTTCCCTGGGTGTGTTGCAATGGCAGAGTGTGGTCAGTCTGCTCTTCCCTGTGTATGTTATATTGACACAGTGGGGTCAGTCTGCTCTTCCCTGGGTGCGTGACATTGACAGAATGCGGTCAGTCTGCTCTTCCCTGTGTATGTTATATTGACACAGTGGGGTCAGTCTGCTCTTCCCTGGGTGCGTGACATTGACAGAGTGCCGTCAATCTGCTCTTCCCTGGGTGTGTTACATTGACAGAGTGGGGTCAGTGTGCTCTTCCCAGGGCGTGTCACATTGACAGAGTGGGGACAGTCTGCTCTTTTATGGGTGGGTGACATTGACAGAGTGGGGTCAGTCTTCTCTTCCCTGGGTGTGTAACATTGACAGATTGGGGTCAGTCTGCTCTTCCCCAAGTTTGTTACATTGACACAGTGGGGTCAGTCTGTTCTTCCCTGGGTGTGTTACATTGACAGAGTGGGGTCAGTCTGCTCTTCCCTGGCTATGTTACATTGACAGAGTGGGGTCAGTCTGCTCTTCCCTGGCTGTGTTACATTGACAGAGTGGGGTCAGTCTGCTCTTCCCTGGGTGTGTTACATTGACAGAGTGGGGTCAATCTGCTCTTCCCTGGGTGGGTAACATTGACAGAGTGGGGTCAGTCTGCTCTTCCCTGGGTGTGTTTCATTGACAGAGTGGGGTCAGTTTGCTCTTTCCTGGGTGCGTTACATTGACAGAGTGGTGTCAGTTTGCTCTTCCCTGGGTGTGTTCCATTGACAGAGTGGGGTCAGTCTGTTCTCCCAGGGTTTGTTACATGGACAGAGTGGGGTCAGTGTGTTCTTCCCTGGGTGTGCTACATTGACAGAGTGAGGTCAGTCTATTCTTCCCAGGGCGTGTCACATTGACAGAGTGGCGTCAATCTGCTCTTCCCTGGGTGGGTAACATTGACAGAGGGTGGTCAGTCTGCTCTTCCCAAGGCGTGTCACATTGACAGAGTGGGGCCAGTCTGCTCTTTTATGGGTGGGTTACATTGACAGAGTGGGGTAAGTCTGCTATTCCCTGGATGTGTAACATTGACAGAGTGGGGTCAGTCTGCTCTTCCCTTGGGGGGGTTACATTGACAGAGTGGAGTCAGTCTGTTCTTCCCTGGGTGTGTTACATTGACAGAGTGGGGTCAGTCTGCTCTTCCCTGGGTGTGTTACATTGACTGAGTGGGGTCAGTCTGTTCTTCCCTGGGTGTATTACATTGACAGAGTGGGGTCAGTCTGTTCTTCCCTGGGTGTGTTACATTGACAGAGTGTGTTCAGTCTGCTCTTCCCTGGGTGTGTTACATTGACAGAGTGGGGTCAGTCTGTTCTCCCAGAGTGTGTTACATTGACAGAGTGGGGTCAGTCTGCTCTTCCCTGGGTGTATTACATTGACAGAGTGGGGTCAGTCTGTTCTTCCCTGGGTGTGTTACATGAATTGAGTGGGTTCAGTCTGCTCTTCCCTGGGTGTGTTACATTGACAGAGTGGGGTCAGTCTGTTCTCCCAGGGTTTGTTACTTTGCAAGAGTGGGGTCAGTCTGCTCTTCCCTTGCTGTGTTAAAATGACAGAGTGGGGTCAGTGTGCACTTCCCTGTGTGTGTTACATTAACAGAGTGGGGGTCAGTCTGCTCTTCCCAGGGTGTGTTACATTGACAGAGTGAGGTCAGTCTGCTCTTCCCTGGGTGAGTTACATTGACAGGGTTGGTTCAGTCTGCTCTCCCCTGGGTGTGATACATTGACAGAGTGGGGTCAGACTGCTATTCCCTGAGTATGTTACATTGACAGAGGGGGCTGTGTCTGCTCTTCCCAGGGTGTGTTACATTGACAGAGTGAGGTCAGTCTGCTCTTCCCTGGGTTTGTTACATTGACAGAGTTTGGTCAGTCTGCTCTTCCCTGGGTGTGTTACATTGACAGAGTTGGGTCAGTGTGCTCTTCCCAGGGCGTGTCACATTGACAGAGTGGGGACAGTCTGCTCTTTTATGGGTGGGTTACATAGACAGAGTGGGGTCAGTCTGCTGTTCCCTGGGTGTGTTACATTGACAGAGTGGGGTCAGTCTGATCTTCCCTGGTTGTGTTACTTTGACACAGTGGGGTCAGTCTGTTTTTCCCTGGGTGTGTTACATTGACAGAGTGGGGTCAGTCTGCTCTTCCCTGGCTATGTTACATTGACAGAGTGGGGTCAGTCTGCTCTTCCCTGAGTGTGTTACATTGACAGAGTGGGGTCAGTCTGCTCTTCCCTGGCTATGTTACATTGACAGAGTGGAGTCAGTCTGCTCTTCCCTGGGTGTGTTACATTGACCGGGGGGGGTCAGTCTGCTCTTCCCTGGGTGTGTTTCATTGACAGAGTGGGGTCAGTTTGCTCTTCCCTGGGTGCGTTACATTGACAGAGTGGTGTCAGTCTGCTCTTCCCTGGGTGTGTTACATTGACATAGTGGGGTCAGTCTGCTCTTCCCTAGGTGTGTTCCATTGACAGAATGGGGTCAGTCTGGTCTCCCAGGGTTTGTTACATTTACAGAGTGGGGTCAGTCAGTTCTTCCCTGGGTGTGCTACATTGACAGAGTGAGGTCAGTCTGCTCTTCCCAGGGCGTGTCACATTGACAGAGTTGGGTCAATCTGCTCTTCCCTGGGTGGGTAACATTGACAGAGTGGGGTCAGTCTGCTCTTCCCTGGGTGGGTAACATTGACAGAGTGTGGTCAGTCTGCACTTCCCAGGGCGTGTCACATTGACAGAGTGGGGCCAGTCTGCTCTTTTATGGGTGGGTTACATTGACAGAGTGGGGTAAATCTGCTATTCCCTGGGTGTGTTACATTGACAGAGTGTGGTCAGTCTGCTCTTCCCAGGGCGTGTCTCATTGACAGAGTGGGGCCAGTCTGCTCTTTTATGGGTGTGTTACATTGACTGAGTGAGGACAGTCTGTTCATCCCTGGGTGTATTACATTGACAGAGTGGGGTCAGTCTGTTCTTCCCTGGGTGTGTTACATTGACAGAGTGAGTTCAGTCTGCTCTTCCCTGGGTGTGTTACATTGATAGAGTGGGGTCGGTCTGTTCTCCCAGGGTTTGTTACATTGACAGAGTGGGGTCAGTCTGCTCTTCCCTTGCTGTGTTACAATGACAGAATGGCGTCAGTGTGCACTTCCTTGTGTGTGTTACATTGACAGAGTGGGGGTCAGTCTGCTCTTCCCAGGGTGTGTTACATTGACAGAGTGGTTTCAGTCTGCTCTTCCCTGGGTGTGTTACATTGACAGAGTGGGGTCAGTCTGCTCTTCCCAGGGTGTGTTACATTGACAGAGTGTGGTCAGTCTGCTCTTCCCAGGGCGTGTCACATTGACAGAGTGGGGTCAGTCTGCTCTTTTATGGGTGGGTTACATTGACAGAATGAATTCAGTCTGCTCTTCCCTGCGTGTGTTACATTGACAGAGTGTGGTCAGTCTGATCTTCCCTGGTTGTGTTACATTGACAGAGTGAATTCAGTCTGCTCTTCCCTGGGTGTGTTACATTGACAGAGTGAGGTCAGTCTGCTCTTCCCTGGGTTTGTTACATTGACACAGTGGGGTCAGTCTTCTCTTCCCTGGGTGTGTTACATTGACCGATTGTGGTCAGTCTGCTCTCCCCTGAGTTTGTTACATTGACTGAGTGGGGTCAGTCTGTTCTTCCTTGGTTGTGTTAAATTGACAGTGTTGGGTCAGTCTGCTCTTCCCTGGGTGTGTTACATTGACAGAGTGGGGTCAGTTTGCTCTTCCCGGGGTGTGTTACGTTGACAGAGTGGAGTCAATCTGCTCTTCCCTGGGTGTGTTTCCTTGACAGAGTGGGGTCAGTCTGTTCTTCCTTGGGTGTTTTACATTGACAGAGTGGGATCAGTCTGCTCTTCTCTGTGTGTGTAACGTTGACAGAGTGGGGTCAGTCTGCTTCTCCCTGGAGGGTTACATTGACAGAGTGGGGTCAGTCTTCTCTTCCCTGGGTGTGTTACATTGACAGATTGGGGTCAGTCTGCTCTTCCCCAAGTTTGTTACATTGACACAGTGGGGTCAGTCTGTTCTTCCCTGCGTGTGTTACATTGACAGAGTGGGGTCAGTCTGCTCTTCTCTGTGTGTGTAACATTGACAGAGTGGGGTCAGTCTGCTCTTCCCTGGAGTGTTATATTGACAGAGTGTGGTCAGTCTTCTCTTCCCTGGCTGCGTTACATTGACAGAGTGGTGTCAGTCTGCTCTTCCCTGGGTGTGTTACATTGACAGAGTGAGGTTAGTCTGCCCTTCCCTAGGTGTGTTCCATTGACAGAGTGGCTTGAGTCTGTTCTCCCAGGGTTTGTTACATTGACAGAGTGGGATCAGTCTGCTCTTCCCTGGGTGTGTTACATTGACAGAGTGGGATCAGTCTGCTCTTCACTGGGTGTGTTACATTGACAGAGTGAGTTCATTCTGCTCTTC
Source organism: Chiloscyllium punctatum (assembly GCF_047496795.1). Taxonomy (NCBI): domain Eukaryota; kingdom Metazoa; phylum Chordata; class Chondrichthyes; order Orectolobiformes; family Hemiscylliidae; genus Chiloscyllium; species Chiloscyllium punctatum. The sequence goes on from NW_027309967.1 coordinate 373,415, forward strand.
CCTGGGTGTGTTACATTGACAGAGTGGGGTCAGTCTGCTCTTCCCTGGGAGGGTTACATTGACAGAGTGGGGCAAGTCTGTTCTCCCATTGTGTGTTACATTGACAGAGTGGGGTCAGTCTGCTCTTACCTGGGTGTGTTACATTGACAGAGTGTGGTCAGTGTGCACATCACTGGGTTGGTTACATTGACAAAGTGGGGTAAGTCTGCAGTTCACTGTGTGAGTAATTTTGCAGAAGAGGACATTCTGCTCTTCTCTGGGTGGGTTACATTGACAGAGTGAGGTCAGTCTGCTCTTCGCTGGGTTTGTTACATTGACAGAGTTTGGTCAGTCTGCTCTTCCCTGGGTGTGTTACATTGACAGAGTTGGGTCAGTGTGCTCTTCCCAGGGCGTGTCACATTGACAGAGTGAGGTCCGTCTGCTCTTCCCTGGGTTTGTTACATTGACAGAGTGGGGTCAGTCTGCTCTTCCCTGGGCGTGTTACATTGACAGAGTGGGGTCAGTCTGATCTTCCCTGGTTGTGTTACATTGACAGAGTGAGTACAGTCTGCTCTTCCCTGGCTGTGTTACATTGACAGAGTGGGGTCAGTCTGCTCTTCCCTGGGTGTGTTACATTGACTGAGTGGGGTCAGTCAGTCTGTTCTTCCCTTGGTGTGTTACATTGACAGAGTGGTATCTGTCTGCTCTTCCCTGGGTGTGTTACATTGACAGAGTGCGGTCAGTCTGCTCTTCCCTGGGTTTTTTTAAATTGACAGAGTGGGTTCAGTCTGTTCTTCCCTTGGTGTGTTACATTGACAGAGTGGTATCTGTCTGCTCTTCCCTGGGTGTGTTACATTGACAGAGTGGGGTCAGTCTGTTCTTCCTTGGGTGTGTTAAATTGACAGTATTGGGTCAGTCTGCTCTTCCCTGGGTGTGTTACATTGACAGAGTGGCGTCAGTCTGTTCTTCCCTGGGAGTGTTACAGTGACAGGGTGGTGTCAGTCTGCTCTCCCCTGGGTGTGTTACATTGACAGAGTGGGGTCAGTCTGCTCTTCCCTGGGCTTTTTAAATTGACAGAGTGGGGTCAGTCTGTTCTTCCCTTGGTGTGTTACATTGACAGAGTGGTATCTGTCTGCCCTTCCCTGGGTGTGTTACATTGACAGAGTGGGGTCAGTCTGCTCTTCCCTGGGTTTTTAAAATTGACAGAGTGGGGTCAGTCTGTTCTTCCCTTGGTGTGTTACATTGACAGAGTAGTATCTGTCTGCTCTTCCCTGGGTGTGTTACATTGACAGAGTGCGGTCAGTCTTCTCTCCCCTGGGTGTGTTACAATGACAGAGTGGGGTCAGTGTGCACATCACTGGGTGGGTTACATTGACAGAGTTGGGTAAGTCTGCAGTTCACTGTGTGAGTAATTTTGCAGAAGAGGACATTCTGCTCTTCTCTGGGTGGGTTACATTGAAAGAGTGAGGTCAGTCTGCTCTTCCCTGCGTTTGTTACATTGACAGAGTTTGGTCAGTCTGCTCTTCCCTGGGTGTGTTACATTGACAGAGTTGGGTCAGTGTGCTCTTACCAGGGTGTGTCACATTGACAGAGTGGGGACAGTCTGCTCTTTTTGAGTGGGATACATTGACAGAGTGGGGTCAGTCTGCTCTTCCCTGGCTGTGATACATTGACAGAGTGGGGTCAGTCTGATCTTCCCTGGTTGTGTTACATTGACAGAGTGAGTTCAGTCTGCTCTTCCCTGGGTGTGTTACATTGACAGAGTGGGGTCAGTCTCCTCTTCCCTGGGAGGGTTACATTGACAGAGTGGGGTCAGTCTTCTCTTCCCTGGGTGTGTTACATTGACAGATTGGGGTCAGTCTGCTTTTCCCAAGTTTGTTACATTGACACAGTGGGGTCAGTCTGTTCTTCACTGGGTGTGTTACATTGACAGAGTAGGGTCAGTCTGCTCTTCCCTGGCTGTGTTACATTGACAGAGTGGGGTCAGTCTGCTCTTCCCTGGCTGTGTTACATTGACAGAGTGGGGTCAGTCTGCTCTTCCCTGGGTGTGTTACATTGACAGAGTGAGGTCAGTCTGCTCTTCCCTGGGTGTGTTACATTGACAGAGTGGGGTCAGTCTGCTCTTCCCTGGGTGTGTTACATTGACTGAGTGGGGTCAGTCTGCTCTTCCCTGGGTGTGTTACGTTGACAGAGTGGGGTCAATCTGCTCTTCCCTGGGTGTGTTTCATTGACAGAGTGGGGTCAGTTTGCTCTTCCCTGGGTGTGTTACATTGACAGAGTGGTGTCAGTCTGCTCTTCCCTGGGTGTGTTACATTGACAGAGTGGGGTCAGTCTGCCCTTCCCTTGCTGTGTTACATTGACAGAGTGGGGTCAGTCTGCTCTTCCCTGGCTGTGTTACATTGACAGAGTGGGGTCAGTCTGCTCTTCCCTGGGTGTGTTACATTGACAGAGTGGGGTCAGTCTGCCCTTCCCTAGGTGTGTTCCATTGACAGAGTGGCGTCAGTCTGTTCTCCCAGGGTTTGTTACATTGACAGAGTGGGGTCAGTCTGTTCTTCCCTGGGTATGTTACATTGACAGAGTGAGGTCAGACTGCTCTTCCCTGGGTGTGTTACATTGACAGATTGGGGTCAGTCTGCTCTTCCCCAAGTGTGTTACATTGACACAGTGGGGTCAGTCTGTTTTTCCCTGGGTGTGTTACATTGACAGATTGGGGTCAGTCTGCTCTTCCCTGGCTGTGTTACATTGACAGAGTGGGGTCAGTCTGATCTTCCCTGGTTGTGTTACATTGACAGAGTGAGTTCAGTCTGCTCTTCCCTGGGTGTGTTTCATTGACAGAGTGGGATCAGTTTGCTCTTCCCTGGGTGTGTTACATTGACAGAGTGGTGTCAGTCTGCTCTTCCCTGGGTGTGTTACATTGACAGAGTGGGGTCAGTCTGCTCTTCCCTGGGTGTGTTACATTGACAGAGTGAGTTCAGTCTGCTCTTCCCTGGGTGTGTTACATTGACAGAGTGAGGTTAGTCTGCAATTCCCTGGGTGTGTTACATTGACAGAGTGAGTTCAGTCTGCTCTTCCCTGGGTGTGTTCCATTGACAGAGTGGTGTCAGTCTGTCCTCCCAGGGTTTGTTACATTGACAGAGTGGGGTCAGTCTGCTCTTCCCTGGATGTGTTACATTGACAGAGTGGGGTCAGTCTGATCTTCCCTGGTTGTGTTACATTGACAGAGTGGGGTCAGTCTGCTCTTCCCTGGGTGTGTTACATTGACTGAGTGGGGTCAGTCAGTCTGTTCTTCCCTGGGTGTATTACATTGACAGAGTGGAGTCAGTCTGTTCTTCCCTGGGTGTGTTACATTGACAGAGTGGGTTCAGTCTGCTCTTCCCTGGGTGTGTAACATTGACAGATGGGGTCAGTCTGCTCTTTTATGGGTGGGTTACATTGACCGAATGAATTCAGTCTGCTCTTCCCTGCGTGTGTTACATTGACAGAGTGTGGTCAGTCTGATCTTCCGTGGTTGTGTTACATTGACAGACTGAGTTCAGTCTGCTCTTCCCTGGGTGTGTTACATTGTCAGAGTGGGGTCAGTCTGCTCTTCCCTGGGTGTGTTACATTGACAGAGTGAGGTCGTTCTGCTCTTCCCTGGGTTTGTTACATTGACAGAGTGGGGTCTGTCTTCTCTCCCCTGGGTGTGTTATATTGACCGATTGGAGTCAGTCTGCTCTTCCCTGCGTGTGTTACATTGACAGAGTGGGGTCAGTCTGTTCTTCCTTGGGTGTGTTAAATTGACAGTGTTGGGTCAGTCTGCTCTTCTCTGGGTGTGTTACATTGACAGATTGGGGTCAGTCTGCTGTTCCCTGAGTGTGTTACATTGACAGAGTGGGGTCAGTCAGTTCTTCCTTGGGTGTGTTAAATTGACACTGTTGGGTGAGTCTGCTCTTCCCTGGGTGTGTTACATTGACAGAGTGGCGTCAGTCTGTTCTTCCCTGGGAGTGTTACAGTGACAGGGTGTTGTCAGTCTGCTCTCCCCTAGGTGTGTTATATTGACAGAGTGGGGTCAGTCTGCTCTTCCCTGGGTTTTTTAAATTGACAGAGTGGGGTCAGTCTGTTCTTCCCTTGGTGTGTTACATTGACAGAGTGGTATCTGTCTGCTCTTCCCTGGGTGTGTTACATTGACAGAGTGGGGTCAGTCTGTTCTCCCATTGTGTGTTACATTGACAGAGTGCAGTCAGTCTGCTCTTCCCTGGGTGTGTTACAATGACAGAGTGGGGTCAGTGTGCACATCACTGGGTGGGTTACATTGACAGAGTTGGGTAAGTCTGCAGTTCACTGTGTGAGTAATTTTGCAGAAGAGGACATTCTGCTCTTCGCTGGGTGGGTTACATTGAAAGAGTGAGGTCAGTCTGCTCTTCCCTGGGTTTGTTACATTGACAGAGTTTGGTCAGTCTGCTCTTCCCTGGGTGTGTTACATTGACAGAGTGGGGTCAGTCTGCTCTTCCCTGGGTGTGTTACAGTGACAGAGTGGGGTCAATCTGCTCTTCCCTGGGTGTGTTTCATTGACAGAGTGGGGTCAGTTTGCTCTTCCCTGGGTGTGTTACATTGTCAGAGTGGTGTCAGTCTGCTCTTCCCTAGGTGTGTTCCAATGACAGAGTGGCGTTAGTCTGTTCTCCCAGGGTTTGTGACATTGACAGAGTGGGGTCAGTCTGTTCTTCCCTGGGTGTGTTACATTGACAGAGTGAGATCAGTCTGCTCTTCCCTGTGAGGGTTACATTGACAGAGTGGGGTCAGCTTGCTCCTCCCTGAGTGTGTTACATTGACAGAGTGGGGTCAGTCTGTTCTTCCCTGGGTGTTTTACATTGACAGAGTGGGATCAGTCTGCTCTTCTCTGTGTGTGTAACATTGACAGAGTGGGGTCAGTCTACTCTTCCCTGGAGGGTTACTTTGACAGAGTGGGGTCAGTCTTCTCTTCCCTGGGTGTGTTACATTGACAGATTGGGGTCAGTCTGCTCTTCCCCAAGTTTGTTACATTGACAGAGTGGGGTCAGTCTGCTCTTCCCTGGGTGTGTTACATTGACAGAGTGGGGTCAGTCTGCTCTTCCCTGGCTGTGTTACATTGACAGAGTGGGGTCAGTCTGCTCTTCCCTGGGTGTGTTACATTGACAGAGTGGGGTCAGTCTGCCCTTCCCTAGGTGTGTTCCATTGACAGAGTGGCGTCAGTCTGTTCTCCCAGGGTTTGTTACATTGACAGAGTGGGGTCAGTCTGTTCTTCCCTGGGTATGTTACATTGACAGAGTGAGGTCAGACTGCTCTTCCCTGGGTGTGTTACATTGACAGATTGGGGTCAGTCTGCTCTTCCCCAAGTGTGTTACATTGACACAGTGGGGTCAGTCTGTTTTTCCCTGGGTGTGTTACATTGACAGATTGGGGTCAGTCTGCTCTTCCCTGGCTGTGTTACATTGACAGAGTGGGGTCAGTCTGATCTTCCCTGGTTGTGTTACATTGACAGAGTGAGTTCAGTCTGCTCTTCCCTGGGTGTGTTTCATTGACAGAGTGGGATCAGTTTGCTCTTCCCTGGGTGTGTTACATTGACAGAGTGGTGTCAGTCTGCTCTTCCCTGGGTGTGTTACATTGACAGAGTGGGGTCAGTCTGCTCTTCCCTGGGTGTGTTACATTGACAGAGTGAGTTCAGTCTGCTCTTCCCTGGGTGTGTTACATTGACAGAGTGAGGTTAGTCTGCAATTCCCTGGGTGTGTTACATTGACAGAGTGAGTTCAGTCTGCTCTTCCCTGGGTGTGTTCCATTGACAGAGTGGTGTCAGTCTGTCCTCCCAGGGTTTGTTACATTGACAGAGTGGGGTCAGTCTGCTCTTCCCTGGATGTGTTACATTGACAGAGTGGGGTCAGTCTGATCTTCCCTGGTTGTGTTACATTGACAGAGTGGGGTCAGTCTGCTCTTCCCTGGGTGTGTTACATTGACTGAGTGGGGTCAGTCAGTCTGTTCTTCCCTGGGTGTATTACATTGACAGAGTGGAGTCAGTCTGTTCTTCCCTGGGTGTGTTACATTGACAGAGTGGGTTCAGTCTGCTCTTCCCTGGGTGTGTAACATTGACAGATGGGGTCAGTCTGCTCTTTTATGGGTGGGTTACATTGACCGAATGAATTCAGTCTGCTCTTCCCTGCGTGTGTTACATTGACAGAGTGTGGTCAGTCTGATCTTCCCTGGTTGTGTTACATTGACAGACTGAGTTCAGTCTGCTCTTCCCTGGGTGTGTTACATTGTCAGAGTGGGGTCAGTCTGCTCTTCCCTGGGTGTGTTACATTGACAGAGTGAGGTCGTTCTGCTCTTCCCTGGGTTTGTTCCATTGACAGAGTGGGGTCTGTCTTCTCTCCCCTGGGTGTGTTACATTGACCGATTGGAGTCAGTCTGCTCTTCCCTGCGTGTGTTACATTGACAGAGTGGGGTCAGTCTGTTCTTCCTTGGGTGTGTTAAATTGACAGTGTTGGGTCAGTCTGCTCTTCTCTGGGTGTGTTACATTGACAGATTGGGGTCAGTCTGCTGTTCCCTGAGTGTGTTACATTGACAGAGTGGGGTCAGTCAGTTCTTCCTTGGGTGTGTTAAATTGACACTGTTGGGTGAGTCTGCTCTTCCCTGGGTGTGTTACATTGACAGAGTGGCGTCAGTCTGTTCTTCCCTGGGAGTGTTACAGTGACAGGGTGTTGTCAGTCTGCTCTCCCCTAGGTGTGTTATATTGACAGAGTGGGGTCAGTCTGCTCTTCCCTGGGTTTTTTAAATTGACAGAGTGGGGTCAGTCTGTTCTTCCCTTGGTGTGTTACATTGACAGAGTGGTATCTGTCTGCTCTTCCCTGGGTGTGTTACATTGACAGAGTGCAGTCAGTCTGCTCTTCCCTGGGTGTGTTACAATGACAGAGTGGGGTCAGTGTGCACATCACTGGGTGGGTTACATTGACAGAGTTGGGTAAGTCTGCAGTTCACTGTGTGAGTAATTTTGCAGAAGAGGACATTCTGCTCTTCGCTGGGTGGGTTACATTGAAAGAGTGAGGTCAGTCTGCTCTTCCCTGGGTTTGTTACATTGACAGAGTTTGGTCAGTCTGCTCTTCCCTGGGTGTGTTACATTGACAGAGTTGCGTCAGTGTGCTCTTCCCAGGGCGTGTCAATTTGACAGAGTAGGGACAGTCTGCTCTTTTACGGGTGGGTTACATTGACAGAGTGGGGTCAGTCTGCTCATCCCTGGGTGTGTTACATTGACAGAGTGGGGTCAGTCTGATCTTCCCTGGTTGTGTTACATTGACAGAGTGAGTTCAGTCTGCTCTTCCCTGGGTGTGTTACATTGACAGAGTGGGGTCAGTCTGCTCTTCCCTGGGAGGGTTACATTGACAGAGTGGGGTCAGTCTTCTCTTCCCGGTGAGGGTTACATTGACAGATTGGGGTCAGTCTGCTCTTCCCCAAGTTTGTTACATTGACAGAGTGGGGTCAGTCTGCTCTTCCCTGGGTGTGTTACATTGACAGAGTGGGGTCAGTCTGCTCTTCCCTGGGTGTGTTACATTGACAGAGTGGGGTCAATCTGCTCTTCCCTGGGTGTGTTTCATTGACAGAGTGGGGTCAGTTTGCTCTTCCCTGGGTGTGTTACATTGTCAGAGTGGTGTCAGTCTGCTCTTCCCTAGGTGTGTTCCAATGACAGAGTGGCGTTAGTCTGTTCTCCCAGGGTTTGTGACATTGACAGAGTGGGGTCAGTCTGTTCTTCCCTGGGTGTGTTACATTGACAGAGTGAGATCAGTCTGCTCTTCCCTGTGAGGGTTACATTGACAGAGTGGGGTCAGCTTGCTCCTCCCTGAGTGTGTTACATTGACAGTGAGGGGTCAGTCTGTTCTTCCCTGGGTGTTTTACATTGACAGAGTGGGATCAGTCTGCTCTTCTCTGTGTGTGTAACATTGACAGAGTGGGGTCAGTCTACTCTTCCCTGGAGGGTTACTTTGACAGAGTGGGGTCAGTCTTCTCTTCCCTGGGTGTGTTACATTGACAGATTGGGGTCAGTCTGCTCTTCCCCAAGTTTGTTACATTGACAGAGTGGGGTCAGTCTGCTCTTCCCTGGGTGTGTTACATTGACAGAGTGGGGTCAGTCTGCTCTTCCCTGGGTGTGTTACATTGACAGAGTGGGGTCAATCTGCTCTTCCCTGGGTGTGTTTCATTGACAGAGTGGGGTCAGTTTGCTCTTCCCTGGGTGTGTTACATTGTCAGAGTGGTGTCAGTCTGCTCTTCCCTAGGTGTGTTCCAATGACAGAGTGGCGTTAGTCTGTTCTCCCAGGGTTTGTGACATTGACAGAGTGGGGTCAGTCTGTTCTTCCCTGGGTGTGTTACATTGACAGAGTGAGATCAGTCTGCTCTTCCCTGTGAGGGTTACATTGACAGAGTGGGGTCAGCTTGCTCCTCCCTGGGTGTTTTACATTGACAGAGTGGGGTCAGTCTGTTCTTCCCAGGGTGTGTTACATTGACAGAGTGGGGTCAGTCTGCTCTACCCTGGCTGTGTTACATTGACAGAGTGGGGTCTGTCTGCTCTTCCCTGGGTGTGTTACACTGACAGAGTGGGGACAGTCTGTTCTCCCAGGGTTTGTTACATTGACAGAGTGGGGTCAGTCTGTTCTTCCCTGGGTGTTTTACATTGACAGAATGGGGACAGTCTGCTCTTTTATGGGTGGGTTACATTGACAGAGTGGGGTCAGTCTGCTCTTTCCTGGGTGTGTGAAATTGACAGAGTGGAGTCAGTCTGATCTTCCCTGGTTGTGTTACATTGACAGAGTGAGTTCAGTCTGCTCTTCCCTGGGTGTGTTACATTGACAGAGTGGGGTCAGTCTGCTCTTCCCTGGGAGGGTGACATTGACAGAGTGGGGTCAGTCTTCTCTTCCCTGGGTGTGTTGCATTGACAGATTGGGGTCAATCTGCTCTTCCCCAAGTTTGTTACATTGACACAGTGGGGTCAGTCTGTTCTTCCCTGGGTGTGTTACATTGACAGAGTGGGGTCCGTCTGCTCTTCCCTGGCTGTGTTACATTGACAGAGTGGGGTCAGTCTGCTCTTCCCTGGGTGTTTTACATTGACAGAGTGGGGTCAGTCTGCTCTTCCCTGGGTGTGTTACATTGACAGAGTGGGGTCAGTCTGCTCTTCCCTGGGTGTGTTACATTGACAGAGTGTGGTCAATCTGCTCTTCCCTGAGTGGGTAACATTGACAGAGTGGGGTCAGTCTGCTCTTCCCTGGGTGTGTTTCATTGACAGAGTGGGGTCAGTTTGCTCTTCCCTGGGTGTGTTACATTGACAGAGTGGTGTTAGTCTGCTCTTCCCTGGCTGTGTTACTTTGACAGAGTGGGGTCAGTCTGCTCTTCCCTGGGTGTGTTACATTGACAGAGTGGGGTCAGTCTGTTCTCCCATGGTTTGTTACATTGACAGAGTGGGGTCAGTCTGTTCTTCCCTGGGTGTGTTACATTGACAGAATGAGGTTAGTCTGTTCTTCCTAGGGCGTGTCACATTGACAGAGTGGGGTCAGTCTGCTCTTCCCTGGGTGTGTTACATTAACAGAGTGGGGTCAGTCTGCTCTTCCCTGGGTGTGTTACATTGACAGAGTTGGGTCAGTGTGCTCTTCCAGGGCGTGTCACATTGACAGAGTGGGGTCAGTCTGCGCTTCCCTGGGTGTGTTACATTGACAGAATGAGGTTAGTCTGCTCTTCCCAGGGCGTGTCACATTGACAGAGTGGGGTCAGTCTGCTCTTTAATGGGTGGGTTACATTGACAGAGTGGTGTCAGTCTGCTCTTCCCTGGGTGTGTTACATTTGCAGAGTGAGGTCAGTCTGCTCTTCCCTGGGTTTGTTACATTGAAACAGTGGGGTCAGTCTGCACTTCCCTGGGTGTGTTACATTGACACAGTGGGGTCAGTCTGCTCTTCCCTGGGTGTGTTACATTGACAAGAGTGGGGTCAGTCTGCACTTCCCTGGGTGTGTTACATTGACAGAGTGAGGTCAGTCTGCTCTTCCCTGGGTTTGTTACATTTACAGAGTGTGGTCAGTCTACTCTTCCCTGGGTGTGTTACATTGACAGAGTGGGGTAAGACTGCAGTTGACTGTGTGAGTAATTTTGCAGAAGCGGTCATTCTGCTCTTCTCTGGGTGGGTTACATTGACAGAGTGAGGTCAGTCTGCTCTTCACTGGGTTTGTTAAATTGACAGATTGGGGTCAGTCTGCTCTTCCCTGAGTGTGTTACATTGACAGAGTGGGGTCAGTCTGTTCTTCCTTGGGTGTGTTAAATTGACAGTGTTGGGTCAGTCTGCTCTTCCATGGGTGTGTTACATTGACAGAGTGAGTACAGTCTGCTCTTCCCTCGGTGTGTTACATTGACAGAGTGGTGTCAGTCTGCTCTTCCCTGGGTTTGTTACATTGACAGATTGGGGTCAGTCTTCTCTTCCCTGGGTGTGTTACATTGACACATTGGGGTCAGTCTGCTCTTCCCTGAGTGTGTTACATTGACAGAGTGGGGTCAGTCTGTTCTTCCTTGTGTGTGTTAAATTGACAGTGTTGGGTCAGTCTGCTCTTCCCTGGGTGTGTTACATTGACAGAGTGGCGTCAGTCTGTTCTTCCCTGGGTGTGTTAAAGTGACAGAGTGGGGTCAGTCTGCTCTTCCCTGGGTGTGTTACATTGACAGAGTGGGGTCAGTCTGCTCTTCCCTGAGTGTGTTACATTGACAGAGTGATGTCAGTCTGTTCTTCCTTGGGTGTGTTAAATTGACAGTGTTGGGTCAGTCTGCTCTTCCCTGGGTGTGTTACATTGACAGAGTGGCGTCAGTCTGTTCTTCCCTGGGTGGGTTACATTGACAGAGTGGGGCCAGTGTGCACATCACTGGGTGGGTTACATTGACAGAGTGGGGTAAGTCTGCAGTTCACTGTGTGAGTAATTTTGCGGAAGAGGACATTCTGCTCTTCTCTGGGTGGGTTACATTGACAGAGTGAGGTCAGTCTGCTCTTCCCTGGGTTTGTTACATTGACAGAGTTTGGTCAGTCTGCTCTTCCCTGGGTGTGTTACATTGACAGAGTTGATTCAGTGTGCTCTTCCCAGGGCGTGTCACATTGACAGAGTGGGGTCAGTCTGCTCTTTTATGGGTGTGTTACATTGACAGAGTGAGGTTAGTCTGCTCTTCCCAGGGCGTGTCACATTGACAGAGTGGGGTCAGTCTGCTCTTTTATGGGTGGGTTACATTGACAGAGTGGGGTCAGTCTGCTTTTCCCTAGGTGTGTTACATTGACAGAGTGAGGTCAGTCTGCTCTTCCCTGGGTTTGTTACATTTACAGAGTGTGGTCTGTCAACTCTTCCCTGGGTGTGTTACATTGACAGAGTGGGGTAAGACTGCAGTTGACTGTGTGAGTAATTTTGCAGAAGCGGTCATTCTGCTCTTCTCTGGGTGGGTTACATTGACAGAGTGAGTTCAGTCTGCTCTTCCCTGGGTGTGTTACATTGACAGAGTGGGGTCAGTCTGCTCTTCCCTGGGGGTGTTACATTGACAGATTGAGGTCAGTCTGCTCTTCCCTGGGTGTGTTACATTGACAGAGTGGGGTCAGTCTGCTCTTCCCTGGGTGTGTTGCATTGACAGAGTGAGGTCAGTCTGCTCTTCCCTTTGGTTTGTTACATTGACAGATTGGGGTGAGTCTTCTCTTTCCTGAGTGTGTTACATTGACAGAGTGGGGTCAGTCTGTTCTTCCTTGGGTGTGTTAAATTGACAGTGTTGGGTCAGTCTGCTCTTCCCTGGGTGTGTTACATTGACAGAGTGGGGTCAGTCTGCTCTTCCCTGGGTGTCTTAAATTGACAGAGTGGGGTCAGTCTGTTCTTCCCTTGGTGTGTTACATTGACAGAGTGGTATCTGTCTGCTCTTCCCTGGGTGTGTGAAATTGACAGAGTGGGGTCAGTCTGTTTTCCCATTGTGTGTTACATTGACAGAGTGGGGTCAGTCTGCTCTTCCCTGGGTGTGTTACAATGACAGAGTGGGGTCAATGTGCACTTCACTGGGTGTGTTACATTGACAGAGTGGGGAAGTCTGCAGTTCACTGTGTGAGTAACTTTGCAGAAGAGGTCATTCTGCTCTTCTCTGGGTGGGTTACATTGACAGAGTGAGGTCAGTCTGCTCTTCCCTGGGTTTGTTACATTGACAGAGTGGGGTCAGTCTGATCTTCCCTGGTTGTGTTACATTGACAGAGTGAGTTCAGTCTGCTCTTCCCTGGGTGTGTTACATTGACAGAGTGGGGTCAGTCTGCTCTTCCCTGGGAGGGTTACATTGACAGAGTGGGGTCAGTCTTCTCTTCCCTGGGTGTGTTACATTGACAGATTGGGGTCCGTCTACTCTTCCCCAAGTTTGTTCCATTGACACAGTGGGGTCAGTCTGCTCTTCCCTGGCTGTGTTACATTGTCAGAGTGGGGTCAGTCTGCTCTTCCCTGGGTTTGTTACATTAACAGAGTGGGGTCAGTCTGCTCTTCCCTGGGTTTGTTACATTGACAGAGTTGGGTCAGTGTGCTCTTCCCAGGGCGTGTCACATTGACAGAGTGGGGACAGTCTGCTCTTTTATGGGTGGGTTACATTGACAGAGTGGGTCAGTCTGCTCTTCCCTGAATCTGTTACATTGACAGAGTGGGGTCAGTCTGATCTTCCCTGGTTGTGTTACATTGACAGAGTGAGTTCAGTCTGCTCTTCCCTGGGTGTGTTACATTGACAGAGTGTGGTCAGTCTGCTCTTCCCTGGGAGGGTTACATTGACAGAGTGGGGTCAGTCTTCTCTTCCCTGGGTGTGTTACATTGACAGATTGGGGTCCGTCTGCTCTTCCCCAAGTTTGTTCCATTGACACAGTGGGGTCAGTCTGCTCTTCCCTGGCTGTGTTACATTGTCAGAGTGGGGTCAGTCTGCTCTTCCCTGGGTGTGTTATATTGACAGTGTGGGGTCAGTCTGCTCTTCCCTGGGTGTGTTACATTGACAGAGTGGGGTCAGTCTGCTCTTCCCTGGGTGTGTTACATTGACAGAGTGGGGTCATTCTGCTCTTTCCTGGGTGGGTTACATTGACAGATTGGGGTCAGTCTGTTCTTCCCTGGGTTTGTTACATTGACAGAGTGGGGTCAGTCTGCCCTTCCCTGGGTGTATTACTTTGACAGAGTGGGGGTCAGTCTGCTCTTCCCTGGGTTTGTTACTTTGATAGGGTGGGGTCAGTGTGCACTTCCCTGGGTGTGTTACATTGACAGAGTGGGGTCACTCTGCTCTTCCCTGTGTGTGTTACATTGACAGAGTGGGGTCAGTCTGCTCTTCCCTGGGTGTGTTATATTGACAGAGTCGGGTCAGTCTGCACTTCCCTGGGTGTGTTACATTGACAGAGTGGGGTCAGTCTGCTCTTCCCTGGGTGTGTTACATTGACAGAGTGGGGTCAGTCTGCCCTTCCCTGGGTGTGTTACATTGACAGAGTGGGGGTCAGTCTGCTCTTCCCTGGGTTTGTTACTTTGACAGAGTGGGGTCAGTCTTCTCTTCCCTGGGTGTGTTACATTGACAGATTGGGGTCAGTGTGCACTTCCCTAGGTGGGTTACATTGACAGAGTTGGGTCAGTCTGCTCTTCAGTGCATGGGTCAGGTGACGGTTTACCTGTTTCATTGGGGCGGATGTCAAGGAGCATCTTAAACCGGAGAGGGATCGGGGGGAATTGGAGCCGTTTAGAGAGAGAGTACAGAAGGTAAGACAGCTCCGCTGAAAGCACGGTAGTTAATGCTGCCCCGATTAAAATATTGAAGATGGCAGAGGGGCAGATGAGCTGAGACAGGGTGGGAGCTGGGCGATATTGATGATGTGGAAGGACAGTGTGTGCATCTGATCACATTCTGTCAGTCTGACTAATAGCAGTCATTCCTGCCACTGGATTCACTGAGGGGTGAAGGGTCAGTGAACTGAGTGGACTGTCCCTGTTATTCTGTTCCTGACTCTCCAGCTCCCGCTCTGTTAGTGACCTCTCAGTCTCCCGGGAAATGGGCTTTTTCCCAATTGTGCCGGATTCCTGGCCTTCATCCTTGGCCGAGCTGAGAGTTGATGGTCTGAGGAATATCATTCCCAAATGACTCCTGCCCAAGATAATACCGATTAATGTGTCTGTGTATCCTCCAGTAATCTGTAAACATCATTGCTCAGGGCTGGAGGGACATGGATTGATGACATTGAGGATGTTATGAACCAGACCAAACTCCTCTGCCTTAAGGAAATGGTCTCGACCCCTTTTCCTGATTTCCTGAAGGGAAGTGTAAGGTGTTACAATGTGATTGGTCAAACTGCCAGGCTTGAATCAAAATACACTTTACTCCACACTATCGTTGGAACACAAACATAAGGAAGAAAGATTGGACAAACCGAACTCGATTGGAAACCTGAACCAAATGAACATTATTTAACTATAAACAGCAACTGTTCGGATATCGTAACATTCCATAAACCACACAATTCTGGTCTTTCTGCTATCGGGAGAATGGGGTGAAACTTGTAAAGATTCAGAAAAGATTTACAAGGATGTTTGCAGAGTCAGGATTTCTGACTGTTTTGAGGCTGGAGTTTATTTTATCCTTGTGTAGATTTGACACATTAACCCTCCCTCCCCACCACTACAGAAGCTGTTGGAACTGTTCAGTGTTTCCAGTGGCTTCTGTAATTATTTCAGGTTCCTGACTGGAGCAGTCTCTCACTTTTCGAACAAAACAAACCCATCCTTGTGCTGCAACCAATATTTCAATAAGAAATGGGAAGCAGCAGAGGGGAAAGCTTCTGAGATGCCGAGCAATGCTGCCCGGTTCCACACTGCAATTCACAGGAACCATCACCAGGAAATGCAAGGAGCAATCTGACAGATCCGGTTTACCACAGAATGAAAGATTTATTTCCTCGATTTATCCCAGTGCCTTACCTTTAAAAGGCTGTTTACAACCCACAACACTGCAATGGCTGGGAATCGGACCCAGGTCAACTGCTTGGAAGACAGCTCTGCTCCCCACTATCCCACCATCACCCTGCTCGCAGCTCCCTCCCCATTCCCAAACACACTTAACAAGGCCGTGATCATCACCAACTGGATTGGGGTGAAATCCAAACAGACACATCCTCTGTATCTAACCCAGTGATGGAGCTATCCTGATTGAGTTTGATGTGAACAGGATGGGGGAAGTGGGGGATTTAATCAGTACCTAACGCCGAGCTCAAAATGGCCTGGGAATTTGAAATGCTGCAGTGTAGAGGGAGATTTACTCTGTATCTGACCCCATTCTCTACCTGCCCTGGGGATTTAAATGGAGACAGTTTAATGGGAGCTTTATTTTGTCTGGAACCCTGTGCTCCCTCTGCCCTGGGAGTGTTTGCTGGGATCACTGTCTAACCTCTGTGATATGGATCCTATGAAGATTGATGGGAGACAGTGTAAATGGAATTGTCAGGATCCAATTCCTTCACGTGGATGAGAGAAGGTGGGAAAAAATGATACCAGTGGGACTGAAGGGTCAGTAGCAGAATGAAGACACCATTGGCTCAGAGAGAGTAGACAGGAGAGAGGGTCATGAGGGTTTCAGACTGGAGGGAGCTACAGGCACATACAAGTTGGGAACTGTTTTCAGTAAAAGACAATTGATCCCAGGTCACTGCAGAGTGTAAGAATCTGATGCCTTTCCCTCACTATCCCCCTCCAATCCCTGGGAAGATCTGCTCCCACACCATGTTCCATCCCAACTGCTGACTGTGTTACATACATTAATACATTGGAGCTGGGCAGAGGTGCTTTTAACCCTGGGATCTTGCTGTGTAACTTGCCTCCAAAATGCTCTTGCTCCCCCTTTCAACTCATCTTTTCCCTCTTTTATCCCGAGGAAGCTTTGTTTGGAAAACTGCAACGTGAAGATCCAAAATGTTCGAGTCCAGGAAAGAACAACCTCCAGAGGGGGAGCACTGGCCTGAGGCCTGAGTCCTGGTCGACAGGCTGCACCCCGTGGGGGCCCACAGTGAGTTGTGTGTTTATTTACCCCGAGGTTTAATCTCCTCTGGGGGACCCTGGGTTTTAGGGGCCTCTGGGTAACTGGCTCCTGTCAGATTGTGGCCCTGTCATTTTTAAAACAGGTTTGAAGCCTGGGGTTAAAGTTTGTCAATCCCCAGGATCTGAGAGGTAGGACTCTCTCAGGGTGGAATTAAAACCCAAATGCTGTGACCCTCTCTAAAGACTCCCTCTCTCACCCTTCTCTCTCACCCCTCTCTCTCTCACACCCCCTCTCTCAACCCCCCACACTCTCTCATTCCCTCAGTCTCTCACCCCCTCTCTCTCAACCCCTTGCTCTCTAAACCCCCCCACTCTCACCCCCCTCTCTCTCACTCCCCCTCTCTCTCACCACCCCCTCTCTCAACCCCCCACACTCTCTCACCCCCTCAGTCTCTCACCCCCTCTCTCTCAACCCCTTGCTCTCTAACCCCCCCTCCCTCTCCATCTCCCTCTGTCTCTCACACCCCCTCTCTCTCCATCCCATCTCACTCTCTCACACCCACTCTCTCTCACACACCCCCTCTCTCTCACCCCCACTCCCTCACCCCCTCTGTCTCACCCATCTCTCTCCCCCCTCCCGCTCTCTCCACTCTCTCGCTCCCCCCTCTCTCGCCCTCCCCTCTCTCTCACCCTCCCCTCTCTCTCGCCCTCCCCACTCTCTCTCCTTCCCCTCTCTCGCCCTCCCCTCTTTCGCCCTCCCCTCTCACTCGCCCACCCCTCACTGGCTCTCCCCTCTCTCTCCCTGCCCCCTCTCTCTCTCCCTCCCCTCACTGGCCCTCCCATCTCTCTCCGTCCCCCTCACTCTCCTTCCCCTCTCTTGCCCTCCCCTCCCTCTCACTCTCCCTCCCCTCTCAATCTCCCTCCCCTCTTACTCTCCCTCCCCCTCCACCCACCCAGCCTCCACTCTCTCTCCCACCCGCTCTCTCCCACGCTCTCTCCCCTCTTCTCTCTACCCCTCCCCCTCTCACCTGTCTCACACTCTCCACTCCCCCTCCCTCCTCTCTCCTCCCTCCTCTCTCTTCCTTCCTCTCTGACCCTCCTCTCTCCCCTCCTCTCTCCCCCTCCTCTCTCCCCTACTCTTTCTCCTCATTGCTCTCCTTCTCTATCTCTCCCTTATCCTCTCTCCCCTCCTCTCTCTTCGCACCTCTCTCTTCCCTCCTCTCGCCTCCTCTCTCTCCCACTCTCTCTCTCTCTTGCTCTCTCTCTCTCTCTCTCACTCTCTCTCCCCTCTCTCTCTGCACTCTCTCCCCTCTCTCTCCTTCCCCTCTTTCTCTCCCCGAACTTTCTCTCCCCCCACTCTCTCTCTCTGCCCACTCTCTGTGCCTCATCTCTCTGTCCTCTCCCTACCGCCCCCCCGTCCCCCTCTGTCCCCCACTCTCTGCATCCCCCATTCTCTGTCCCCCTCTCTCTGACCCCTTCTCTCTTCCCCACTCTGTACCCCTCTCTCTGCCCCCGACTCTCTGCCCCCCTCTATCTCCCCCACTCTCTGTGCCCCTGCTCTGTAGTCCTCTCTCTGTCCCCCCTCTCTCTCTGTCCCCCTCTCGCTGTGTCCCCCTCTCTCTGTCCCCCTCTCTCTGTCCCCCTCTCTCTGTCCCCCTCTCTCTGTGCCCCTCTCTCTCCCACCTGCCTCACTATCCCCCCTCTTTGTCCTCCTCTCTCTCTGTTCCCCTCTCTCTCAGTCCGGCTCTCTCTGTTCCCCCTATCTCTGTCGCCCTCTCTCTCCCACCGCCTCTCTCAGACCCCCTCTCCCTCCCACCACATCTCTCTCTGTCCCCCTCTCTCTGTCTCCCCCTCTCTCTGTCCACCCTGTCTCTGTCCCACCTCTCTCTGTCCACTCTCTCTGTCCCCCTCTCTCTGTCCCCTCCACCTCTACCCCGCTCTCTGCCCCCCTCTCAGTCGCCCTCTCTCTGCACCGTCTCTCTCTGCCCCCAGTCTGACCCCCTCTCTCTCTCTGTCCCTCACTCTCTCCATCTCCCCACTCTTTGTCCCCCACTCTCTGTCCCCCTCTCTCTGACCCCCTCTATCTCCCCCACTCTCTGTGCCCCTCTCTCTATCGCCCTCTCTCTGCCCCTCCCCTTCCACCCGCCTCTCTCTGTCCCCCCCTTTCTCTCTCCCCCCTCTGTGTCCCCCCTCTGTCCCCCCTCTCTGCCCCCTCAATCTCCCCCTCCCTCTAACCCCCTCTACCTCCCCCTCTTTTTGTCCCCCTCTATCTCCCCCACTCTCAGTACCCCACTATCTGTCCCCCTCCCTCTGACCATCTCTACCTCCCCCTCTTTTTCCCCCTCTTTTTGTCCCCCTCTATCTCCCCGACTCTCAGTACCCCCCTCTCTGTCCCACTCTCTGTCCCCCTCTCCGTGCCCCCCTCTCTGTGCCCCCCTCTCCGTGCACCCCTCTCCGTGCCCCCCTCTCTGTCCCCCTCTCTCTGTCCCCCTCTCTCTGTCCCCCTCTCTCTTCCACCCGCCTCGCTATCCCCCCTCTTTGTCCCCCCCCCCCGTCCCCCTCTCTCTCAGTTCGTCTCTCTCATACCCCTTCTCTCACCCACCGCAACTCTCTCTGTCCCCCTCTCTCTGTCCCCCTCTCACTGTCCCCTCTCTCTCTGTCCACCCTCTCTCTGTCTCCTCTCTCTGTCCCCCTCTCTCTGTCCCCCTCTCTCTGTCCCCCCTCTCCCTGTCCCCCCTCTCTCTGTCCCCCCTCTCTGCCCCCTCTCTCTGTCCCCTCTTTCTCTCCCCTGCTCTCTGCCACCCCCTCTGTCGCCCTGTCTCTGCTCCGTCACTCTCTGCCCCTATCTCTAACCCCCCCTCTCTCTCTCTCCCCCACTCTCTCCATCCCCCCCACTCTCTGTCCCCCTCTCTGACCCCCTCTCTCTGACCCCCTCTCTCTCCTCCACTCTGTACCCATCTCTCTGTCCCCCACTCTATATTGCCCTCTCTCTCTGTCACCCTGTCTCTGAGCCCCGCTATCTCCCACCTCTCTCTGTCCCCCCTCTCTCTATCCCCTCTCTCTCTGTCCCCCTCTCTCTCTGCCCCCTCTGTCTCTCTGTCCCCTCTCTCTCTGTCCCCTCTCTCTCTGTCACCCTCTCTCTGTCGCCATTTCTCAGCCCCCCTCTCTCACTGTCCCCCTCTGTCTCTGACCCTCTCTCTTGCTGTCCCCCTCTATATCACCCTCTCTCTGTCCCCCTCTCTCTGACCCCCTCGATCTCCTCCACATTCTATTACAGCTATTACAAGGGGGCATAGCTTTAAATTAAGGGGGGGTAGATATAGGACTGATGTTAGGGGTAGGTTCTTCACTCAGCGAGTCGTAAGATCATGGAATGCCCTGCCAGTAGCAGTAGTGGACTCTCCCTCTTTATGGGTATTTAAGCGGGCATTGGATAGGTATATGGAGGATAGTGGGTTAGTGTAGGTTAGGTGGGCTTTGATCGGCGCAACATCGAGGGCCGAAGGGCCTGTACTGCGCTGTATTGTTCTATGTTCTATGTTCTATTCTGTGCCCCTCTCTCTGTCGCCCTCTCTCTGTCACCCTCTCTCTGCACCCCCTCTCTCTCTGTCCCCCCCTCTGTCTCCCCCTCTCTCTCTGTCCCCCTCTATCTACCCCTCTCTCTGACCCCCTCTATCACCCCCTCTTTTTGTCCTACTCTCTGTCCACCTCTATCTCCCCCACTCGCTGTA
Source organism: Chiloscyllium punctatum (assembly GCF_047496795.1). Lineage (NCBI taxonomy): Eukaryota > Metazoa > Chordata > Chondrichthyes > Orectolobiformes > Hemiscylliidae > Chiloscyllium > Chiloscyllium punctatum. The sequence goes on from NW_027309967.1 coordinate 393,136, forward strand.
CCACTATCTCTGTACTCTTCGCTCTGAACCCCTCTATCTACCCCTCTCTCTGTGCCTCTCTCTCTGTCCCCCTCCCTTTGTCAACCTCTATCTCCCCTTTCTCTGTCCCCCTCTCTCTGTCCCCCTCTCTCTCCCACCAGCCTCTCTCTGACCCCCTCTCTCTCCCACCCGCCTCTCCCTCTCTGTCCCTCTCTCTGTCCACCCCCCCTGTCCCCCCCTCTCTGTCCCCCCTCTCTCTGTCCCCCCTCTTTCGGTCCACCCCTCTTTCTGTCCCTCCCTCTCTCTGTCCCCCTCTCTCTGACCCGCTCTCTCTGACCCACTCTAGCTCCCCCACTCTCTGTGCTCGTCTCTCTGTCGCCCTCTCTCTGCCCTCCTCTCCCTTCCACCTGCCTCTCTCTTCCCCCCCTCGCTCTGACCCCCTCTCTCTCTGCCCCGCTCTCTCTCTGTCCCCCTCTCTCTCTCTGTCCCCCTCTCTGTCCCCCTCTCTGTGCCCCCCTCTCTGTGCCCCCCTCTCTGTGTCCCCCTTTCTGTTCCCCCTCACTCTGTCCCCCTCTCTCTCTGTCCCCTTCTCTCTGTCCCCCCCTCTCTGTCCCACCTCTCTCTGTCCCCCCTCTGTCTGTCCCCCCTCTCTCTCTGTCCCCCCCTCTGTCCCCCTCTCTCTCTGTCCCCCCCTCTCTCTGCCCCCTCTCTCTCTGCCCCGCTCTCTCTCTGTCCCCCTCTCTCTCTCTGTCCCCCTCTCTGTCCCCCTCTCTGTGCCCCCCTCTCTGTGCCCCCCTTTCTGTGTCCCCCTTTCTGTTCCCCCTCTCTCTGTCCCCCTCACTCTGTCCCCCTCTCTCTGTCCCCCTCGCTCTCTGCCTCCTCTCTCTGTCCCCCTCTCTCTGTCCCCCTCTATCTGTCCTCCTCTCTCTGTCCCCTCTATCTCTACCCCGCTCTCTGCGCCCCTCTCTTTCGCCCTCTCTCTGCTCCGTCTCTCCCTGTCCCCCTCTCTGACCCCCTCTCTCTCCCACCCGCCTCTCCGTCTCTGTCCCTCTCTCTTTCCCCCCCCCCCGTCCCCCCCTCTCTGTCCCCCCTCTCTCTGTCCCCCATCTTTCGGTCCACCCCTGTTTCTGTCCCTCCCTCTCTCTGTCCCCCTCTCTCTGACCCGCTCTCTCTGACCCTCTCTAGCTCCCCCAATCTCTGTGATCGTCTCTCTGTCGCCCTCTCTCTGCCCTCCTCTCCCTTCCACCTGCCTCTCTCTTCCCCCCCTCGCTCTGACCCCCTCTCTCTCTCTGCCACGCTCTCTCTCTGTCCCCCCCTCTCTCTCTGTCCCCCTCTCTGTGCCCCCCTCTCTGTGTCCCCTTTCTGTTCCCCCTCTCTCTGTCCCCCTCACTCTGTCCCCCTCTCTCTCTGTCCCCTTCTCTCTGTCCCCCCCTCTCTCTGTCCCACCTCTCTCTGTCCCCCCTCTGTCTGTCCCCCCTCTCTCTCTGTCCCCCCTCTGTCCCCCTCTCTCTCTGTCCCCCCCTCTCTCTGCCCCCTCTCTCTCTGCCCCGCTCTCTCTCTGTCCCCCTCTCTCTCTCTGTTCCCCTCACTGTCCCCCTCTCTGTGCTCCCCTCTCTGTGCCCCCCTCTCTGTGTCCCCCTTTCTGTTCCCCCTCTCTCTGTCCCCCTCACTCTGTCCCTCTCTCTCTGTCCCCCTCGCTCTCTGCCTCCTCTCTCTGTCCCCCTCTCTCTGTCCCCCTCTATCTGTCCTTCTCTCTCTGTCCCCTCTATCTCTACCCCGCTCTCTGCGCCCCTCTCTTTCGCCCTCTCTCTGCTCCGTCTCTCCCTGTCCCCCTCTCTGACCCCCCCTCTCTCTCTCTCTCTCTCTGTCCCACACTCTCTCCATCTCCCCACTGTCTGTCTCCCCCTCTCTCTGACCCCATCTATCTCCCCCACTCTCGGTGCCTCTCTCTGTCGCCCTCTCTCTGCCCCTCTCTCCCTTCTACCTGCCTCTCTCTGTCCTCCTCTCTCTCTGTCCTCCTCTCTCTCTGACCTCCTCTCTCTGTCCTTCTCTCTCTGTCCACATCTCTCTCTGTCCCTCTCTCTCTCTGTTCCCCTCTCTCTCTGTCCCCACCTCTCTCCGTCCCCCCAACTCTCCGTCCCCCCCACTCTCTGTCCCCCTCTCTCTGTCGCCCTCTCTCTGCCCCCATCTCTCTGATTCCCTCTCTCTCCCCTACTCTGTACTCCTCTCTCTGTCCCTCACTCTCTGTCCCCTCTCTCTGTCCCCCTCTATATCTCCGTCTCTCTGTCCCCCTCTCTGACCCTCTCTCTCTGCCCCCTCACTCTGTCCCCTTCTGTCTGCCCCATCTCTCTCTGCCCCTCTCTCTCTGTCCCCCTCTCTTTCTGCCCCCTTTTCTCTCTGTCCCCCTCTCTCTGTTGCCCTCTCTCTGCTCCTCTCTCTCTGTCCCCCACTCTCTCTGTCACCGTCTCTCTGTCGCCATTTCTCTCTCCCCCCTCTCACAGTCCCCCTCTGTCTCTGACTCCTTCTCTCGTAGTCCCCCTCTATATCACCCTCCCTCTGTCCCCCTCTCTCTGACCCCCTCTATCTCCCCCACTCTCTGTGACACTCTCTCTGTCGCCCTCTCTCTGTCCCCCCTCTCTCTGTCACCCCCTCTCTGCCCCTCTCTCTACCCCCATGCCCCCCCACTCTCAGTCCCCCCAACTCTCTGTCCACCCCATCTCTCTGTCCCCTCTATCTCCCCGACTCTCTGTGCCCTCTCTCTGTCCCCCTCCCTTTGACCATCTCTGTCTTCCCCTCTCTCTGTCCACGCCTAGCGCTCAGTCCGGCTCTCTCTCTGCCCCCTCTCTCTGTCCCCCTTTCTCTGTCCCGCGCTCTCTCTGCCCCCTCTCTCTGTCCCCCTCTCTCTGAACCCCCCTCTCTCTGTCGCCCTCTCTCTCTTTCCCTCTATCTCTCCCCCGCTCTCTGCCCCCTCTCTCTGCTCTGTCTCTCTCTGCCCCTCTCTCTTTGACACCCTCTCTCTCTCTGTCCCCCACTCTCTCCATCCCCCCACTCTCTGTCCCCCTCTCTCTGACCCCCTCTCTCTCCCACTCTTTACCCCTCGCTCTGTCCCCCACTCTCTGTCCCCCACTCTCTGTCCCCCTCTCTGTCCCCCTCTCTCTGTCCCCCTCTATGTCCTCCTCTCTCTGAGCCCCGCTATCTCCCCCACACACTGTGCTCCTCTCTCTGTCCCCCCTCTCTGCCCCCTCTCCCTTCCACCCGCCTCTCTCTCTGTACCCCCCTCTATGACCGCCTCTCTCTCTGTCCCCCCTCTCTCTCTGTCCCCCTCTCTTTCTGCCCCCTTTTCTCTCTGTCCCCCTCTCTCTGTCGCCCTCTCTCTGCCCCACTCTCTCTGTCCCCCACTCTCTTTTCACTCTCTCTCTGCCCCCTCTCTCTCTGCCCCCCTCACTCTGTCTCCCTCTGTCTGCCCCATCTCTCTTTTCCCCTCTATCTCTGCCCCGCTCTCTCTCTGTTCCCCCCCTCTCTTTCCCCCCCTCTGTCCCACCCCCTCTCTGTCCCCCCTCACTTTCCCCCCTCTCTCCGGCCCCCCCTCTCTCTGACCCCCTCTATCTCCCCCTCTCTCTTTATCCCCTCTCTCTCTTTCCCCTCTCTCTCTGCCCCCTCACTCTGTCCCACTCTCTCTGCCCCCCTCTCTCTGTCCCCTCTTTCTCTGTCCCCCACTATCTCCCCCACTCTCTGTGCCCCTCTCTCTGTACCCCTCTCTCTGACCCCCTCTACCTCCCGCACTCTCTGTGCCCCTCCCTCTGTCCCCTCTCTCTGACCCCCTCCTTCTCCCCCTCTCTCTGTCCCCCTCTCTCTGAACCCCTCTACCTCCCCCTCTTTCTGTCCCCCTCTCTCTGTCCCCCTCTCTCTGAACCCCTCTACCTCCCCCTCTTTCTGTCCCCCTCTCTCTGTTCCCCCTCTCTCTCTGTCGCCCTCTCTGTGTCGCCCTCTCTCTGTCCCCCTCTCTTTTCCCCCTCTCTCTCTGTCCCCCTCTCTCTCTATCCCCCTCACTCTGTCCCTTACTCTCTGTCCCCCTCTCTTTGTCCCCCTCTCTCTGACCACCTATACCTCCCCCACTCTCTGTCCTCTCACTCTGTCCCCCCCGTCCCTGTGCCATCTCTCTCTGTCCCCCTCTCTCTGACCCCCTCTCTCTCTGACCTCCCGCTCTCTCTCTGACCCCCTCCCTCTGTCCGTCTCCCTCTGTCCCCCCCCCCCTCTGTCCCCTCTCTCTGCCCCGCTCTCTCTCCCACCCGCCTCCCTCTCTCCCCCTCTCTCTCCCCCACTCTCTGACCCCCTCTCTCTCTGACCTCCCGCTCTCTCTCTGACCCCCTCCCTCTGTCCGTCTCCCTCTGTCCCCCCTCCCTCTGTCCCCCCTCTCTCTGTCCCCCCTCTCTCTGGTCCCCCTCTCTCTCTGTACCCCTCTCTCTGTACGCCTCTCACTCTGTCCCCCTCTCTCTCTGACCCCCTCTTTCCCACCCGCTTCTCTCTCACGCCCGCTCTCTGCCCCCCTCTGTCCCCTCTCTCTGCCCCGCTCTCTCTCCCACCCGCCTCCCTCTCTCCCCCTCTCTCTCCCCCACTCTCTGTCCCCCTCTCTGTCGCCGTCTCTCTGACCCCCACTGTCTGACCCACTCTTTCACCCCCCTCTCTCCCACCCATCTCCCTCTATTCCCCCCTCTTTGACCCCCCCTCTCTCTGTCCCCTCTCTCTCTGTCCCGCGCTCTCTCCCACCCGCCTCTCTCTGATGCCCTCTCTCTGTCCCCCGCTCTCTGACCCCTCTCTCTGTCCCCCCCTCTCTCTGTCCCCCACTCCCTGTCCCCTCTCTCTGCCCCCCTCTCTCTGACCCCTCTCTATGTCGCCCTCTCTCCGCCCCCTCTCTGTCACTGTCTCTCTGCCCCCCGTCCCCCCTCTCTGTGTTCCTCCTCTCTCTGTCCCCCTCTCTCTCCCCCATCTCTGTCATCGTCTTTCTGTCCCCCCCTCCCTCTCTCCACTCCCTCTCTCCCCCCTTTCTCTGTCCCCCCTCTCTCTCTCTGTCCCTCCCTCTAGCTGTTCCCCCTCTCTCTGTTCCCCTCTCTATCCCGCCTCTATCTGTCCATCCTCTTTGTCCCAACCCTCTCTGAACCCCCTCCTCCTCTCACTGTTCCCCTCTCTTTCTGTTCCCCTGTCTCTGAACCCCTGTACCTCCCCCTCTCTCTGTCCCCCCTCTCTCTGTCGCCCTTTATCTGACCCCCTCTCTCTCTGTCCCTCTCTCTGTCCTCTCTCTCTGTCCCCCACACTCTGTCTCTGACCCCCTCTCTCTGTCCCTCTCTGCCCCCTCTCTCTGTTCCCTTCTCTCTGTCCCCCTGTCTCTGTCGCCTCTCTCTCTGTTCCCCTCTATCTCTGTCCCCCTCTCTCTCTGTCCCCCCTTTCTCTGTCCCCCCTCTCTGTCCTCCCCACTCTGTCCCCCATTTCTCTGTCCCCCATTTCTCTTTTCCCTCTCTCTCTGTCCCCCCTCTCTGTCCCCCTCTCTCTCTGTCCCCCCTCTCTCTCTGTCCCCCTCTCTCTGACCCACTCTCTCTGTCGCTCTCTCTCTGTCCTCCCCACTCTGTCCCCCATTTCTCTGTCCCCCATTTCTCTTTTCCCTCTCTCTCTGTCCCCTCTCTCTGTCCCCCTCTCTCTCTGTCCCCCCTCTCTCTCTGTCCCCCTCTCTCTGACCCACTCTCTCTGTCGCCCTCTCTCTGTCCCGCTCTCCCTCCCACCCACCTCTCTCTGACCCCCTCTCTCTATCCCCCTCTCTCTGAACCCATCTATCTCACCCACTCTCTGTCCCCCCCTCTCTCCCACCCATCTCCCTCTATCCCCCCTCTTTGTCCCCCTCTCTCTCTGTCCCCCTCCCTCTTTACCCCCGCTCTCTGTCCCCCTCTCTGTCGCCCTCTATCTTCCCCCCTCACTGTCCCTCTCTCTCTCTGTCCCCCTCTCTCTCTGTCCCCCTCTCTCTGACCCACTCTCTCTGTCGCCCTCTATCTGTCCCCCTCTCTCTGTCCCGCTCTCCCACCCACCCACCTCTCTCTGATCCCCTCTCTCTCCCACCCGGCTCTCTTTCTGTCCCATGCCCTCTGACCCCCTCTCTCTCTGTCCCCCTCTCTCTGTCCCCCTCTCTCTCTGTCCACATTCTCTCTGTCCCCCTCTCTCTGTCCCCCTCTCACTGTCCCCCCTCTCTCTGTCCACCCTCTCTCTGTCACCCTCTCTCTGTCCCCCTCTCTCTGTCCCCCTCTCTCTGTCCCCCCTCTCCCTGTCCCCCCTCTCTCTGTCCCCCCTCTCTGCCCCCTCTCTCTGTCCCCTCTTTCTCTCCCCTGCTCTCTGCCACCCCCTCTGTCGCCCTGTCTCTGCTCCGTCACTCTCTGCCCCTCTCTCTAACCCCCCCTCTCTCTCTCTC